>NC_133661.1:190186554-190369146 GCF_037893015.1 Macrotis lagotis | reverse complement strand
GAGTGTTGCTAATCACAGTCCATCCCAGCTTCTATAAAACAAGTGTCCTTCCTACTACGGGGAATGGTTGATCATTTTGTTAGTCATATTAACCTCTGAAAAGTTTGGTAGTAGTTTCTGGAATTTCACCTCACTTTAAGTCACCTGAGCCTCTCAATAACTAAATTTCTTGTTCATCATTTGTTTACCTGTAGTTAAGGAAAGAACAAAATAGAAGAGGCAGCCAGAGACTCTCCCAGAAAACTTCAGGATTTTTTAAATAACACATATTCTTATTGGCATATGTAAGCAATTTTGCTTTGAGGAGGGTAGAGAGAAGAATTGAATTTTTTTTCCAGTAAATTCAAGGGAGAAATATTGGAGTCTCAATGAATGCAAGAGAAGCCACCACAGAGGACAAAGAGAAGCCTTTGATTATAGATGTCCCTAGTTAAGAGACTAAACAAATTTTTAATAGGACATAGCCAGAATCCTAGCTCATCCCTATATGTGCTCCATGTTATAACTATCAAAATTCCATTCTCTGTGGGGTAGCCATTATTACCTGGAAATAAGACATGATGTGAGTATATGCTTGAGGTGGTACATCATAGGGTTAGGGATTGGCAAATAATCTAATTTAGTTAGAGTGAAGACAATGTAGAGTGAAAGAACTGTAGGTAATGCTGTAGAGGTAGGGTTCTATCAGACTGTGGGGGACCTTTGAATGGCAAATTAAAGATTTTTAAACTTTTCTTTGGGAGGCAATAAGTAGTCATTGAAGGATTAGAATAGTGGAGTATTATGATCAGATATGTGAATGTGAATACAGAATGTGAATACAGGAAAAAAGTAACATCAGTATAAGGTACAGCATAATATCAAAGATAGAACTGTGACAACATTAAGGAAAATACAAATACTTTTTCCTATTTTACATTTTTTTGTGTGTCTCACATCCTTTCCCCCCCCGCAAGGGGAACTCTTATGTCACTTAATCTTATGTCACTAATGTGGTGAATTATTGAAATTTGCAATTGAGTACTTTCTTTGAAATTTTCCACTCTCTATAAGAATTTCATAAAATGGGGTGCCTATCTAATGCATTAATAAGGACTGAATTTCTTTCCAATTACTAAAACTAAAAAAAAGCAGTATGTGAGAATTTGGAAAAAAATCCTCTCAATTATTTGTGGAGAAGGTCTTTAATTAACCAAAAAATCAAGGATTTATAATATACTGCTTCTTGTAAGTACTAGTATAACCATTTACCATAAGAAATATGAACCTTGGAGAGTTTTAAGTGAATTGAAATGATTATTAATAACCACTTTATTGGAGAGATTCAGAACTGTTGCCTTCATTCAAATTCCTGATTTTATGAAATTAAGTCTCTTGAAGGAGTTATAGCTATGGCTAACGGAATTCAATTAATCTCTTCATCTTGATCAGACCCCACCAAATCTTCAAGGAATTTTATCAGAGTTGGGGAAGCCCATTGTCTTCTACTCATGTTTGGAAGACATGGTTACTAAATAACTAAATAGTTACTAAACTCTGCTTTGTTGAGGATGGCTTTTCTAAAAAAAAATCGAAATATTAAAGATTTATTAGGCTAATGGATTTTATTTATTTATTAGTTTTTGGTTTTTGCAAGGCAAATGGGGTTAAGTGGCTTGCCCAAGGCCACACAGCTAGGTAATTATTAAGTGTCTGAGACCAGATTTGAACCCAGGTACTCCTGACTGCTCCTGACTGCAGGGCCGGTGCTTTATCCACTGTGCCACCTAGCTGGCCCTGGATTTTATTTTAAGAGGGTTAATATAACTCATCTTGAATTTAAAATCACTTTTGTCTACCCATATGTAGTATGAAGAAGAACCCCTCATTTCCACCAAACACAACTTCAGGGGTTATTACCAAAGGTTTTGTCATTGAAATGAATGGGAGTGAAGGGTCTTGTGATATTAGGAGTCAAAATTGTCTGGGGAAAATATGTACCAACAATCCAGATTATGTTGGAAGAGTAAATGCAGTCTTGTTTGATTAACTGAAATTGTGTGTTCTTGACAATTATTAAAGATTTTAAAATATATCCTGAAAACCATAATAGATCTCTCACTATATTAAAGAATCATAGAACATACCTTTCTTTTCTTTTTTTTTTCCCAATGCAATGGGATTTAGTGACTTGTCCAATGTCATATAACTAGGTAATTATTAAGTGTCTGAGGCCTAATTTTAACTCAGCTCCTCCACTCCAGGGCTGGTATTAGAACACAACTTTCTATCATATTTGATTATAAATGTAATCTACTGTTCTTAGGCAAATTCTATTTGTTATGCTGAATATTGACTTGTAAAAAGACTCTGTTCCACATATTGATTGTATTGATTTGAGGATAACTTGACATTTAAACACAATTTTATCACTAATTGAACAAAAGTTCTAAAGTATCTTGTGAAAAGAAAGGAGATGGGAGGCTATATTCTATTCTTTTATGAGCCTTTCCCCCCATTTTGGAACTGTAATAAAAAATAGCTTGTAACTACTCTAACTGTTGAATATATTGAAGTCTTTCCTCAGGAAATCAAGAAGTAATATATTTTTGTCTCCATTTTGTCAAAGTATTTTTCTGACCACTTAAAGATTCAGGTCCAAAAGACTAACAAGGGTATGAAGTCAGTTTGAATTAATGGATAAATAGGGAGAACAAGGGCTTAGTTCAAATTAAGTTGATATCAATTTTTTTCTTATTATATCAAGTCTGACTTATTGTTTAGCCTTCATTTTTAAAGAGTTCAAAGATATATTTGGTGATATCTTGACCTGTATGTAAATTGGATTTAAGTGAGGTAGATAGAGTTGCACAAAGTTGTCAACCTCACACTCTTCCAATCATTGAAGTCCAGGGATAAGACAAAAGTCAAGATGACTATTGATGGTCCAGGATTCAGTGAATGAGCTTTTTTTCCCCAATATCTGCCCAAACTCCAAGAGCCCTAGAAAGCATTCTTTTATTGTCTTCATGGTCCTTGAAACAAATTATACTCATCTACCCATTCCAATGGAGTTTTCACATGCTTGGGTTAGACACCTTTTTACCTTAATAATGTATTGGAGTTCTGTTGTTATCTACAATCTCGGTTAACCTGTCTGCCAAGACAGTTTACTGGAATGTGGTTGTTGAGCTTGCTACAGCTTCTTGGAGCCATTGGGTGAGATTTGGGTGGCAGGTGTCCACCAAAGGTGAAAGAGCATCTCTGATAGGAGTTTGGCTATCTCTCACACCTGAGATGTTCTCTCTGAACACCCCATACATTCCAAGTGTTATTTAGAAATTAATCAAAAGAATTAAAATAAAAACTGATCAGTTAGTTTACATGGCTTGGAAGTCATGCCAATATTTATAAGGGAACAGAACAATATGTCAGTGAACTATTAAGATTTATCCATACTGCTAAGGAAAAAAATCATAAGACAAAGACAATACACTTACTACTAATTCTTTTCATTTTATTAATTCATTGCTCTGCCAGTGTAATCTGAAGGTCATAACCCTCAGAAACAACTAGAGCACTGAAGACAACATATTATTAATAACTAAATGCTTCATAAATGCTTGCATTTAGAAAATTAAATCATGAGTTGTCTTCAGTCCCAGTAATACAGAAATGGCCCTGAATTCTTGAAAGCTACTCCTGAAGAGCAAGTTCTAATAGGTTCCTTTATGCTGAAAGGGTAGGTACAGTCCTCCAAATGGAGGACCTACTAAACTGAGTCTGTGGAAATTTTCCTCATTAAAGGAAAATGACTATTACATTATATGCCACATAGCAACCAATTAGAGTTCCTCAGTTTTTCAGTGACTGCAGAACAATTGTGGAACGGATCAAAGGAAGTTAAGAAACACTTATGAACAACTGTTGGTACCTTAAATCTGCATTCATTAATCACTTATCAAAATGACATGCTAAATGGATGATCCAAGCCGTATTAACTTCACATTGTTGCTATTAATGAAACTAGTGAACAAAGGGAAACAAAGGACAGCAAATGAGTTGGATTTGTTATTCATTCATCAGTAACTAGAAATATTTTATGAGATATTTGGTCATTTTGTATAGCAGAACTTATAAGGAATACCTACAAATGACTGAAGCTAAATGCAGTCTGTTGGTGATGAACCTTTCCAAACTTAACCTAGATTGTTCCTCAGAAAGCAGTCAATCTGTTGTCTGGGTTGTACTATAATATACCAAGAGTGATATCACTTTTAGTATATTATATGGACATTTTCACTTTGTTTTATTTATTTATCCAATTATATGTAGAGACAAATTTCAACATTCACTTTTTAAAAAAGTTTTCTTTCTCCCATTCTTCCCTCTCCCCACCCCAGGATAGCAAATATTCTGATATACGTTATACATGTAGCACTGTTTTGCACATATTTCCATATTGGTCACAGAGTGAAAGAAGAATCAGAACAAAAAGAGAAAAACCACAAGAAGGGAAAAGCACAAAAACAAAATTAAATAGGTGAAATAGTATGCTTGATCTGAATTCAGATTCCATAGTTCTTCTAGATGTGGATGACATTTTCCATCAGAGGTCTTTTACAACTATCTTTCATTGATATATTGCTGAGAAAAGCTAAGTCCATCATAGTTGATCATTACACAATGTATTGGGGTTTCATAGCCTTTAGTGGTAAACTACATTAATAAGAACCCATGCCAGATTATCCCAAATCTCCCAGAAACAAGATGTCTTCAATATACTATCAAGATTGTATGAGTAAATATCAGCATAATATTGTGATAGATAGATAGAAATGTGAAGTGCAATTATAAGGAAATATTTCTCTTCTTAAACCCATCATTTATCAGATCCTTTTAAAGACCATTTTGTCTTTCATTGGGCTGGATATATTTAATAAATGATTAGTTAAGATTGAAGGAGATCCAGAAAACAGCTGAAATGATGACAAACAATAAAAATAGATTTTATAAGGAGAGATGAATGGAGCATCTATTCTGAAAATTGGAAACTTTTATTTCAGCATAGCGAATAGCATAATTTTTAAAACTTCCAAATTTCAAATGGTGATAGTGAGTTCCTTTTCATTGATGGTATTCAAGTAAGCTATATGATCACTTGAGGGGATTTTTTTCATGGTAAAGACTTTTCTTATCATATAGTTATGTTGAATCTACAAACAATATGTTTTCATCATTAAAATAGTGTTCAGGGCTCTGGATACCATTAGTCCATTGAGTGGCAATGTTCAATGATATAGCATGAGTGTGGGAATCATTATATAGTTGTTTTAGAAAATTATAGTATATATATGTATATATACTATATATATATATATATATATATATATATATATATATAAAATGAGTAGAAGTACAGGTTGTAGAGAAAGAGAAATATCAAAATGCCTGGTTAAAGAACAGTGAGAGGAGAGAGGGTATAAAATATTAGGTTTCCTTTCCTAATTCTTTGTCCTTCCCTTATTAAGACTCCTTATATAACTTTGTTTATATTTCCTAATACTGCCTCATGCATTTCCCATTTTTCTGGTTATTTGGTCTTTCTGTTTTTAAAATTTATTTACACATTACCAAACTATTCTTGTTTAAGAGTAAACAATATCCCCTCACCCACAAAAATATAAAAACCTCATGAGAAATAAAGTAAAGGAAAGAGGAAAACAAATGTGTTTCAGTCTGTGTTGTGATACCATCAGCTCTGTCTTATCATAAGTCCATCATAGAAGTTAGTTCCATATTTTTCCACAGTTGCTGATTGGAATTCCCTCCATCCATTCCTCCCCACTACCATCTATTATATTTTCTTTCTCCTTTCACTCTGTCCCTCTTCAAAAATGTGCTGTGGGGCAGCTGAGTTGTGCAGCAGACAGAGCACAGACCCTAGGGCCAAGAGACCCCAAGCCTACATCCCACCCCAGAGACCCAGCAACCACCTGGCCCCGTGGTCCCTGACAGACCACCCAATCCCACCACCCTGCAAAAAGTAAAAAAAGAAAATTTGTTATATCTGACTATCCTCTCTTACTATCTGCCCTCTCTTCTATCACTTGCATCTCCCCTCCCCTCCTCCTGTCCCTCTTCTCTCCCTTTTCTTCTAGATGTTTATGCCCTATTGAGTATGTATGCTGTTTCTTCTCTGAGCCATTTCTGATGAGAATGAAGGCTCCCTCATTCCCCCCTCACCTCCCCCCTTCATACCAATGCAAAAGCTACATGAAATATCTTTTATATGAAACATCTTAGCCTATCCTACCTCTCCTTTCTCTTACTCCCAGTACCTTTCCCTTTCACACATTGACTCCATTTTTACCATTTATTATATCTTCAAATTCAGCTCTCTCCTGTGCCTCATCTATAAAAGCTTCTTCTACCTGATCTATTAAATGAGAATATTCATATAAGTATTATCAGTCTCATCTTTCCATGCAGGAATACACTCAGTTCATCATCATTAAGTCCCTCATAATTTACCTTTCTCATCCACCCTTTCTATGCTTCACCTGAGTACTGTTTTTGAAGGTCAAACTTTCTGTTTGGCTCTGGTTGTTTCAACAGGAACATTTGAAATTCCCCTGTTTCATTGAAAGTCCATCTTTTCCTTGGAAGCATATGCTTAGTTTTACTGGGTAGTTGATTCCCAGTTGCATTCCAAGCTCCTTTTTGCCTTCCAGAATATTATATTCCAAGTCCTATGATCCCTTAATGTGGTTGCAGCTAAGAATCCTTACTGCAGCTCCATGATATTTGAATTGTGTTCTTCTGGTAGCTTGTAATATTTTCTTTTTGACTTGGGAGTTCTGGAACTTGGCTATAACATTCCTAAGGGTTGTTTTTTTGAATCTCTTTTCAGGGGAGATTGGCGGATTCTCTCAATTTCTATTTTACCCTCTGCTTCTAGGATATCAGGGTAATTTTCTTGTAGGAAGTCTTTAAAAATGAGGTCAAGGCTCTTTTCAAGATCATGACTTTCAGGTAGCCCAATAATTTTAAAATTATCTTTCCTGAATCTGTTTTCCAGATCAGTCATTTTTAAAATGACATAGTTCACATTTTCTTCTAGTTTTACATTCTTTTGGTGTTGAATTATTGTGTCTTGTGTTCTCACAAAGTCATCAGCTTCCTTTAGCTCCATTTTACATCTGAAGGATTTGTTTTCCTCAGAGAGCTTTCTTATCTCTTTTCTTATTTCTTATGAAAAATATCTGGCCAAATTCTACTTTTTAAAGCATTCTTCTTTCTAATAACTTTTTGAACTGTTTTATCCATTTTACCTAAGCTGGTTTTTAACATGTTATTTTCTTCAGCAATTTTTTGAATCTCCTTTGACTAAGCTGCTGACTTCATTTTCATGTTTTTTCCCCATCTCTTTCATTTCTTTCCCCACTTTTTCTTCTATCTCCCTTACTTGATTTTCAAAATCTTTTTTGAGTTTTGTTATAGCCTGAGCCAAACTTCTATGTTTCTTGGAGTCTTTAGCTGCAGAAGCTTGAACTTTCTCATCTTCAGATTGAGTATTTTGATTCTCCATGGGACCAAAGTAATTGTTTATGGTCAGGTTGCTTTTTTTCCTTGTTTACTCATTTCCCCAGCCTGTGCCTGGTTTTGGGGTGCTTCCTGAGCTTTTTGAGTGTCCCCACAAGTACCTCAGTATGTGAGACTCTGACTGTTCTCCTGAATAACCACTAGCCCACCCCTCTGCCCCGGGGCTGTGTGTGTGTGTATGTGTGTGTGGGTCCCTGCTCTATGGGGAGCCCAGGGTCTGAATATGTTTAAATCTCCAAAGTCCTGTCCCAGGGACAGAGGACAGACCTTGGTAGTCTCCCTTCACTTCCTTACCTTCCCTGGGCTGAGCACACAGGGTACAGCTGCCTGGACACTCCTGCTGGGTGGTTCTATGAGCCTGCACATAAGATCAGACTGACCTGGGTTTGGTGCTTGTTCTGGCAGAGGTCTCCCTGCTGATCTTCCAAGTTGTGCTTGGTGCTCCCTGGGGTGCAGATCAGAAAACTGCTTCTGCTGCCAGGAACAGGAGCTCCCAGGTGCCCTGGGGCTGATTCTGGGAGGCTGAAGCTCCTTCTCTCCTGTGGACTGCTGTCCCTTCCAACCCCGTGGAATGGAACCTTCCCACTATTTTCCAAGTTACCTTGGGATGGAGAATTGCCTCACTGGATCTTTCTGTGGGTTGTCTCTTGAAAATTTAGTTAGAGTTACAATTTTAAGGTTTTAAAAAATATTTTGGAGAGAGAGAGCCTAAGAGAGACTGTACTCTTGGCTCCATCTTGGCTCTATCCCCTATTTGGTCTTTTTTAATCTTAACCTCATCCATGGCCCCTTCCCATCTCATTCTCTTTCACTTCTAGATTTCTCTTTTTTGAAGCTTTTGATAGACATAAGTACAACTTGAGTCAAAATAGAAAAATTGAATATCACTAACACATTTGGCAATTGATGAGATTTCAGGCAGCCAGAAACCACTTCCCATATATTCCTATATTGGATTTGGTCATCCCCATATTTTCCAATTCTCACATTGTATCTGATATCCTCTGGAATATTCATAAAAACCCAGCCTTACATAGAAGTTGCATATTGGAGTTTCTCAGAAATGTGTCCTGTTAGAAATACTACCAGGTAATATCAAGAAATCAGACATAGTATAAAATCTAAAGTTAAGTACACCAACAAACATTCAAGTGCCTCCTATCTGTAAAATTCTAGGACAAAAATGCACAACAGAAAGATGTCTCCTCTCAGGAAGCTTATATCTTACTGGGGTGATTCATCTATGCAAATAAATATGGAAATATTGATAAAAGCTAGCATTATATGCAGAATACTTAAGCCTTTAGCCAAGTACTTTGTAAATGTTATCTCAGTTTATCCGGGAAAATAGAACATTAAAAAAAGTCCTCCAAGAGCCCTTATTGGGAATGGGGAAGGGAAGAGTACATCAGGAAAAACTTAACAGAAACTAAAGGCAAAGGAGAGCCTAGACAGAAGAAAAGATTTTTGAGAGTTGGATATGAGGACTAAACCAGCTTAGGTAAAATGGATGAAACAGTTCAAAAAGTAATTAGAAAGAAGAATGCTTGTAATGGGACATTATATGTTAGCTAGACAATGCTGAGGATAAACTTTTAGACTTGGAGTGAGAAAGACTTGGGTTTGAATTGAGGCAAGTCAATTAGTCTTAGTTTTTTCATTTGTAAAATGAGGGAAATAGATTTTTCTCAAGTATTTTCCAGTTTTAACTGCTATGATTGCAGATAGTTATCCAGTCATACAAAATGATAAAGCAACATAAGATTTTGAAGTTTGAATCCCTATCTACTCAAGTTGTTTACTCTTGATCCCAATAATTTTATTTTCTTTTTAATATTTTCTTCAGGTAAATTCCAGAGTATACTTTGCAAGCTTCATTAATGGATAGATCAAACGAGCTGGTGGTGCATGAATTTGTTTTGTTAGGACTTGCAAGTTCTCAGGAGATATAAGTTCTTCTGTTTCAGTTCTTCTCAGTGTTTTATGTGGCGAGTATACTGGGAAACCTCCTTATTGTCATGACAGTAATAGGGGATACTTGGTTACATTCACCCATGTACTTTCTGCTGGCTAATCTCTCTTTCATTGACACATATTTTTGCAGTGTTGAAAACCCTAAGATGATTTCTGATCTTTTCAAAAAAGTGCAAAGTTATCTCTCAGAATGGCTGCTTTACCCAGATGTTCTTTAGTCATATTGCTGGGGGATATTGAGATGGTTCTTCTTATAATTATGACCTGTGATCGATTCATTGTAATATATAAACATCTTCACTACCTAAATATGAGCCTGAGAAGGTGCATCTCACTTTTGATGGTGTCTTGGATTATTGGCTTTATATTCTATGATGCAATTGATTTTTGTTGTAAACTTACCATTCTGTGGCCCTAACAAAGGAGATAGTTTTTAATTGTGATTTCCCTAGGTTCATCTAGGGAAATCTTGTCTGCATGGATAACTATAAAATGGAGTTCTTGGTCACTGCTAATAGTGGTTTCATCTCCATGTGCAATTTCTTTATATTGATGGTTTCTCACATGTTCATCCTGTTTACTGTTCGTAAACACTCTTCAGGAGGTTCAGCTAAGGCTCTCTCCATCTTCTTTGGTCCATGCATTATCGTCTATATATGACCATTTCCCACATTATCAATAGATAAATTTCTTGTGATTTTTGATGTAATTATCACCCCTTTTATGAGTCCTGTTATCTATACTTTCAGGAATAAAGCAGTGAAGGTGACAATGAGGAAGTTGTTCAGTAACATCATGAGCTCCAGGAAGTTTTCTTAAATACTTAACTTGAGGCTGTCATATGTATTGGAGACATAAGTGTACCTGCTCAATTGTTAGAAGTCATTTAAGTTAGTCTTTTAATATTATTGGTGGGATAAAGTCCATCTCAGAATTCTTGTTTACAATTAGCTAAGTCTCTCAAAGGAATTTATACTCCAAAGACAACTGAGAAGGCAAGGTAGTACAATGGATATAGAACTGAACTTGGAGTCAGCAAGACCTGATTCTGAGTCTATAATATTCTTCCTGGTTATAATTCAAGACAATCCTGATGGCTATCATCACATATGGTGAGTCACTTTGTTTCCATGGATCTTTAAGATTATAAAACAAAGAAAAAATAAGGTACATTATCTGAAAATAATGCAATATTATGGAATAATTGCTCATGATCTTTTTTTAATCAATCAAAAATGGTATACATTTCACCAAGTTTTCAGGTGCTGAGAGCAGATGTGACAGAAACTGACAGGATATCTGTGAGTAGAATGCAAAATTTGCCCAATTTTTTAGTGAATTTTCCCCTAGCTACAAATTTAATCCTACCTCAGATTCATAAAAGTTGAATGTCTAAGTCGTCACTTTTTTCTCTCTCCTTCAGGTTCTTCTCCAGAATCAAGATGGACATGATAGGCTCTAAGTTCTTTTTCAGCTCTAAATATACAGATTTAGATGAGTCTATTTTATCCTTCCTGATTATTATTCAAGATTGTCCTGAAGGTTATTTTTATACATGTAATTAGTCCCTTAGACACATTAGATCATAGATCTAGAGCAATAATGGACCTTAGAGACCTTCTTGCCAAACCTCCTCATTTACAGGTGTGGAAACTGAGGCTGAGGGAGATTAAGTGATTTGCCCAAGTTTATATAAGTAGTAACCGTGATATGAATTTAGGTTCCTTAGCTCCAGTCCCAGTGCTCCTTTTATTCTAATTTGTTGCCTTTACCCCTTTAAAAAAAGTTGGAATAGAATAGGAATAGGGATTCAATCTGAGTTCACCGGTTTAAGGGACTACTTCAGGGAGCTCCCTCCTGCTGAAACAATTTGTTATTTTCTCTGGCACTAAAGAGAGCTGTCTAGAACTTTGAGACTTGTTCTGTAACAATTAACAACTAACACTGTAAATGTTAGTAATGGAACTTGAAGCAAGGTGTTTTTTCCTTTGAGGTTGACTGACTCTCAGTATTCCATGTTGCCTTTTCTCATCCCCCATTCCATTAAACTCTTATTTGGAAGCTACTCCCAGGGACTCATATGCAATCTTTTGAATACTGTTTTTGCATTTTAAATTGTAGTCATTTTCTTCATAACTTCATAAAGGTTTTCTGAAGAAATAATGAACTCTATTGTAAATCTAAATTCTTGATTTTTTTGTGTGTGTCTTTTCTTGGTTTGTTCTTTATTTGGACCAGTGTTTCCCAATTTGTGGGCCAGTGATCATTTTGGAATTTAATTCTTATCACAATGTGATCTGAAAATCTATATGATGAGCATTATCATTTTGATTTTTATATAGCTCCAGTAATATACCCATTTTTTAGGTCTTTTGCATGGCAATGGGGTTAAGTGTCTTGCCCAAGGCCAAACAGTTAGGTAGTTATTAAGTGTCTGTGGCTGGATTTGAACTCAAGTACTCCTGACTCCAGGGCCTGACTCCAGGGCCAGTGCTTTATCCACTGTGCCACCTAACCATCCCAGGCTAATGCATTCTTGAGAGATATTGGATGAAACTTTCTTTATCATCTATAAAAGTGCCTCATGAGTTTACATCATTATGGATTAAAAATATTTTATTTAATTATTTTTCCAACTATATATATTGCAATAATTTTTGCAAGGTTTTGTGTTTTGCAATTTTTCTTCCTTGCTCCCTTACCTCCCCACTCTCCCTGACAGAAAGCAAATCTGAAGTAGATTTTACATTTGTAAGCACATTAAATGAAACTCGCTATCAAATGTGAGAAAAATCAGAAAAAGAAAAATCAGAAAGAAAACATTAGAGAGAAAAATGACATATATATATATATATATATATATATATATATATATATATATATATATATATGGTATCTTTTAAAAGTTGAAGATAATAATAAGCTATGGTCTTCATTTAAACTCCACAGTTCTTTCTGTGGATATGGATGATATTTTTTTTATTACAAGTCCCTTAAAATAGTTTCTGATTATTGCACTATGGAAATGAATAATTCCCTTATGGTTGTTCATCACTCCATATTGTTGTTGATTTATATAAATGTTTTTCTGATTCCTCTCATTTCACTCTGTATGAATTCATGCAAGTCTTTCCAGATTTCTCTGAAATCTGTCCCTCATGATTTCTTATAGAACAATAGTGTTCCATCACAAACATATACTACAATTTATTCAGCCATTCCTAGTAGATGGTAATCCACTCAATTTTCAATTCTTTGCCACTACAAAAAGAGCTGCTATGAATATTTTTCTACCTGCGAGGTTTTTAACTTTTTTTTTATGATCTCTTCAGGATACAGACCCAATAGTGGTATTGCTGGATCAATGGGTATGCACATTTTATTGCTCTTTTGGGATAAATCCAAATTACTCTCTAGAAAGGTTGGATCAGTTCACAACTCCACCAACAATGTATTATTGTCCCAGTTTTCCCACATCCCCTCCAACATTGATAATTTTCCTTTCTAGTCATATTGACCAATCTGAGAGGAGTGAGTTGGTGCCTCAGAGATGTTTTAATTTACATTTTTCTGATCAATAATGATTATGAGCAAATTTTCATATGAATATAGCTAGCTTTGATTTTTTGTGTGTGAGAATTACCTTTCCATATCCTTCGACCATTTATCAATTAGGGAATGACTTGTTCTTTTAAATTTGATGCAATTCTCTTTATATTTTAGAAATGAATCCTTTATCAGAAGCACTGATTGTAAAAATTATTTCCCAACTTACTACATCTCTTTTAATCTTGGTTGCAGTTGTTTTGTTTGAGTGATACTTTTTAATTTGATGTAATTAAAATAATCTAATTTGTTTTTTTAAATAATGTTCTCTCTCTCTTCTTTTGTCATAAACTGCTTCCCTTTTCATTATGGAGTTTTATTATCAATAATTTTAATTAGTATACTTCTAAGAATAAAATTAGAAGAGACAAGTAAATTGCTCTCTGACAATGGAATATATTTTATTCCTGTAGTTTCTTAATTTAGTTATCAATAAGCTCTAAGAAGATAGGACAAGTATCAAAGGTTACATCATGAACAAATTAGAGAAATAAGGAAAACTTATCTATTAAATCTTTGAAAATGAAAAAAAATTATGATTAAACAAGGGATAAAGGTCACAGAAAATAATGTTGACTACACGAAATTAGAACATTTTAACCAAAACTTCAATAAAACAAAGATTAAAAGGGAACAATTAATTAGGAACTTTTAACAATTTCTCTGAAAAAGACCTCATTTCCAAGATTTATAAGGAACTGATTTAAATTTATAAGAAAATGAGTCATTTCCCTGATACATTATCTAAGGATATGAACAGGAAGTTCTCAAAGATAGAAGCCCAGGCTATCTATAGGCATATGAAAAAAACTCAAATCATTGCTAATTAGAGAAATGCAAATTAAAGCAAATCACATCCACTAGAGTGGCAAAGACAAGAAAAAAAAGAAAATTGATAAATATTGGAGGGACAGTGGGGAAAACTGCTTGGGTGTCCTAGTGCTAGTTTGAACTGGAGTACAATTGTTGAATTATCAGTATGAATAGTTACATTTCAGAAACTGTAGTGGATCTAAGTTAGGACTTGATTTATTGTTTTATTGTTTATTGATTTATTGTTGACTGTCTAGAAGCACATGTGCATACATTAACACTGCCACCCCCTTCACTTCCCTAATCTGTTTTTTAAACATTTGCCAGAGCTCATTAAGAGCTCTTAAATAAAGGACTCTAATAAAGGAAATATAGTTATTATCAGATTGTAGGCCTACTTACTGTAAGCTAATTATAAAAATAAATGATAACAATAATAATGATAATAATAATTTGCATCTTTTTTTTTGAGCCTCATAATACCTCTGGAAAACAGGCACATTGATGCATTCTTGTTGGAACTATGAATGGATACAAAATCTCTGGAAAACAATTTGGAATTATTCAGGATAAGTCACTAACTGGTGATTTCCAGTTGTCCTTGCAATACTTCTACTAGACTTATACTCCAAAAAGATTAAAGAAGGAGGAAAATATTTTCTATATATTTCTCACAAAACTGTTTGTTGTGGCAAAGAAATGAAAATTAAGGTGGTTTCCCAACTATGGAACAGTTAAACAAATTGTGATATATGATTATACCACCCCGCCCCCTTTTTTCATGTGTCTCTTGAACCTCCTGTTTTATGTCCAAATTTTCTATTTAGTTCTGGTATTTTCATCAGGAATTTTTGGAATTCTTCCATTTTGTCAAATGTCCATCTTTTTCCCTGGAAGAGAAGGCTCAGCTTTGTGGGATAGTGTATTCTTGGCTGCATTCCAAGCTCCCTTGCTCTTCGAAATATCTCATTCCAGGCCCTTCAGTCCTTTAATGTTGATGTAGCCAGGTCCTGTGTAATTCTTACTGTGGCTCCTTGCTATTTAAATTGTTGCTTGCAGGATTTTCTCTTTTATCTGATAGTTCTGGAATTTGGCTACAACATTCCTTGGTGTTTTCATTTTAGGATCTTTTTCTGGAGGGGATCGACATATTTTTTCAATAACTACTTTGCCCTCTGGTTCCATGATATCAGGGCAATTTTCCATCACTAGATCCTGTAATATTAAGTCCAGGCTTTTTTTTTTTCTCTTCAGTGTTTTCAGGAAGTCCAATAATTCTCAGGTTGCCCCTCCTCGATCTATTCTCCAGGTCAGTGGTTTTGCTGATGAGGTATTTTACATTTTTTTTTTTTTAGGTTTTTGTAAGCAAATGGGGTTAAGTGGCTTGCCCAAGGCCACACAGCTAGATAATTATTAAGTGTCTGAGACCGGATTTGAACCCAGGTACTCCTGACCCCAAGGCTTTATCCACTACGCCACCTAGCTGCCCCTATTTTACATTTTCTTCTATTTTTTCTTTTTTTTGATTTTTTTTTGATAGGCTCTTGCTCTTTCATGAAGTCATTAGTTTCTGTAGACTCTACTCTTTTTTTTAGGGAGGAGTTTTCTTCATTAACCTTTTGCAACTCCTTTTCCAATTGGTCAATTCTACTTTTGAAAGAGTTTTCCATTTGACCAATTGAGGATCTGAAAGATTTATTCTCATTTTGTATATGTCAAATTGTATTTTCTAAGGATTTGTTTTCTTGTTGCAAGGTATTGTCTCTCCCAAATTTTCCAGTTGATTTTTAAACTCCTTCCTTATTTCTTTAAGGAAGTCTTTCTGTGCTGAAGACCAGATCATATTCTCCTCAAAGGTTCTAGGTCTCTCTGAGTTAGGGTCTTTTCCTTCCAAGAATTTTTCTATGGATCCACTTTTCCATGGACCCTTCTTCATTTTGTTAAGACCTTGGGTTGGGGAGGGGCTGGTTCACAGGCGTTTGGGATCCCTAGAGGCTTTAATTACTGAGTGCAATTTCTCTGGCTGGCCAGTAGGAGGTGCTGGTTTCTTTCTCTGAAGGGTCTGTGACCTTGATTGAGGCCTTCTTCCTTAGCCTGAAGGGAGGGGTTAGAGCTATTGCATCCTTTTGCCTTCAATCAATGGTGGGCTCTAGCCTGGGCTGAGGTCATTCCTCTCCCTTTTGTCAGCTGGGCTGGTTCTTCTGCTCACACAGCTGTGCCTGAGGCAGAAGTAGTCTGTAATTGTTTGTTCTGGGAAGAGGCCTCAGCTGTAATGGAGGCATGGACTCAGGGTTCCTCAGACCAGAGGAGCTTAGGGATGGTGTCTGCAGCTCTCCTGAACTGGAACTCTCCCCCCAGCCCTGTCAGCAAGCTCCAGAGGGTCAGCACCTGTAATCTGGCTGATCGGGGACTGATCCACCCTCTGCACTGGGTCTCACCCACTGGGAATTGCCCAAGATAAATCCTGAGGAAGTTGTTTTTTCTCCTGGCTTTTCTTTCTGGGTCGAATTTCTTTTAAGAGGTTTATTTTATATCATAGATGGGGAAAGATCAGGAGACTTTAGAACTGTCCTTGTCCTCTCTCCACCATCTTGGCCAGAAGTCTGGTGATATATGATTGTAATAGAAAATGTTTTGTCACATGAAATGAAGAAAAAGTTGATTCCAATGAGACACAGAAGACTTTTATGAACTGATGCAGAATGAAATGAGCAGTATTAGAAGGCCAATTTATACTTTAGCATCAACATTAAAAAAGAATAATTCTGAAGAACTGTATAAGCTAGTGAATAATGCAATAATCAGAATCCAGAGAATAGCTATACCAAAACAACGACAGTGTAAAAATAATTTTTAAAGCCATATGAAGTCTGAGCAGCACAATGACCAAACAAAAGTCTAGGGTACTGATAGTGAGGTGTGATAATTGATTCTAGACAGAGAATTGATGGACTTATTGAAAAGAATGAGACATTTTTTTTAAGCTTAACTGCTTCAGGTCTTTTCCTTTATATATATATTGCAAGTAGCTATCACCAGATATTAGTGATGTCAGGACTAGAATACATGCCCCTTGATTTCTAGTTTAAATGCTCCTTTGACTTCCTGTCCTTCATTCTTAAATGTTACTATAAATCTTTCTTTTCCTTCTGATTCCAGATGACCTAAGGAGGCCAGTCCAAGTGATTAATTTCTAAGTTTTATTTTTCCTGTCCTCTGTAATTTTCTGTGTCCTTCTTTAGCTTTTCTCCAAGCTTAGTCATTGCGGATTAAATTCTCTGCCAAATGGCAGGTCAAGAATAGGGAATAGGACAAGGAAGAGGCATCTCTGAATGAGGATCTTAGAATGGAGTGTAGTCAGGAGAGGCAACATTTTTAAATCTTCCCACTTCTGCTCAGAGAGAGCCCATTTGCTATATTGTGACCCATTCTACATTATCTCTAAGTTACATGTACTATTGCCAAAGCAGTTATTCTGAATAAATTGATTACATATCTGTTTAGGTCTTCAACTAGATTTCATAGTTGAGTTCATTGTATCCCACAGCTTGGCATCAGGCACATAACTCTACTTTCAAGACTGTCTGGAGAGAGAGAGGTACTTTCATATCTCTGAAATTCAATCTTTGATGCACCAGTATTGGCCTCTTTCCATCATGTAGGGCATATTGGAGCATAAAATTGCTCCAATAGTGTAATTCCCTTGTGGTAAGACATTGTTTAATACCATTCAATAAAAACTTATTGTCTACTGTGCTAATGATAATAGATGTCTGACAGTGAATAGAGGGCTATTCTTGGAATCAGAAGGAACTGAGATCACCTTTTCTTAGTTATTACTGCCTCTTTACTGCAGTAGACATATATTACCTTGGGAAAGTCATTTAAGCTCTCAGGGTCTTACATATCTTTCTAAAATCGAGTGGCAGATGAGTGGTTGATCTGAATTTATAGGAGGAGCTTTAATTCTATAATAGTACCTTTTTACAGTGAGGAAATCACAAGTCTGAATTCTCTACCTGCCCCCACCCTGGTTCCCCAGGAGCAAAGTACAGTCGGTGTCCATGGCGTGCAAAGACAAAGAGGAAAAACAATTGGTGCCTTCAAGGACCTAGATATTCTACTGTGAAAACATGTAAGATGGAAGATTATATGAAAAGAATATTCTGTGGCAACAGTTAGTCATATCAACTTTTTAAAAGTGAAAGAGGAAGGTTTGAAAATGGAGACATCATCAACAGCCCCATAAATTCTTAATCAATGTCTGGAGAGGGCAGTCCTTAGGAGTGTATAGGGATGCAGTAAGCACTGCATGAGAACCCAGAAGTGATGAGGTAAGTTTAGAAAGGAGAAAGATGAAATGAGAGTTAGAGAAACAATGAAACAGACATCATCTAATTCACAATTTTGTCCGAAGTCTACCTGATTTCCCCCTGCACTACCCTTTCTTTAATAATTGGAACCAGTTAGGAGTCACTCAGAACATATCACTACAAGTCTGGGCCCTGGATAGGTTTCTCTGAGTTTGCAACAAAACCAGAAACCCTATATATTTTTCTTTTAATTTTATTTATTTAAGACAACAGGATTGGTGTTCTATTCACTGTGCAACCTAGCTGCCCAACTATTGCCCAACCCTATGCATTTAGAGTTTAAGAGTTCATGTAATTTTGAAATTTTGATGCCTTCCTGATCTTCTTTTTTCTAATCTCTTCTGTCTTCTTTCTTATCTCAGTGCCTTCCTTGGTATCTTTCTCTCTCCAGTCTGCTCCCAAACAAACCATCCTGGCAATCCCTGTTAATTGAAAGGGTCACTGGTAGGTTTAAATTTGAGCATTTAAACCATTAACACTTGCTTGGGAATTTTCTCTAGGATATAATTATAATGTTTATCCTTCATTCTTGAAGAAGACCATTAACTATTGACAATTTTACTCATTAGTGTTTCAGAGGATGAGCTTTTTTTTTGTAAGGCAAATATGGTTGAGTGTTGCCCAAGGCCACACAGCTAGGTAATTATTAAGTGACTGAGGCTGGATTTGAGCTCAGGTACTCCTGACTCCAGGACTGGTGCTCTATCCACTGGGCCACCTAGCCGCCCCTGAGAATTAACTTTCTAACATCTAAGGATGTTGTAGAGTGCCTTTTCTGAGTACATTTAATTTTTTAAAATGTTTTATTTATTTCTTTAAATATTTCCCAATATTATGTAAAAGTTTTAAACATTCATTTCAAAATATTTTGAATTTCAAATTCCCTTCCTCTAGCCCTTCCCCCTCTTCTTGAGAAAGAAAGAAAAATGATGTTGATTATGCATGTGAAATGATGCAAAACACAATTCCAATATTAGCCATATTGTAAAAGGAAACAGACAACTCAAGAAAAATAAAGTTAAAAAAGTATATATATTATATATATATTATAATATATATATATATATATATATATATATATATATATATATCATCAGTTCTCCCTCTGGAGAGCATTTTTCATCATGAGCCTTTTGGAATTGTCTTGCATCTTTATCTTGATTGATTATCTACAGTTGATTATCTGTAGAATATTGCTGTTTCTGCATACAATTTTATCCTGGTTATGCTCACTTCACTGGTTCATATACATATTTCTAGGTTTTTCTAAAACCATCCAGTTGTTCCTCATAGTACAATAATATTCCATCATAATCCTATACCAAAACATGCAATCGATGGGTATCCTTTTTTTCCAATTCTTTGCCAGTACAAAAAGAGCTGCTATAAATATTTTTGTACATGTGGAGGTTTTTCCCTTTTTAATGATCTCTTTGTGATACAGTTCTAGTCCTGGGTATTGCTGGGTCAAAGGCTATGCAGTTTTTTAACCCTCTGGGCATAGTTCCAAATTGTTCTCCAGAATGATTGGATCAGTTCACAACTCTACCAACCATATGCTAGCGTTCCAGTTTACCCATCTCTTGCAACATTAGTCATTTTCCTTTTCTGTTATGTTTAGTCAATCTGATAAGCATGAAATAGTGGCTCAGAGTTGCAAATTTAATCTGAAAGTATATTATATTTATAATATTAATGTACCTCCATAGCATTTCTTCTGCCCCCAAAACCTTGAAGGAATTTTTCCTGGACCAGAGGAACCATCTCCTTAGTCAACTAGATGGTATAGTGGATTGAGTATTGGATCTGGAGTCAGAAAGATCTGAATTCAAATTCAGTTTCAGATACTTAATAGCTGTATTACATTGGACAAATCACTTAACCTCTGTTTGCTTCAGTTTTCCCAACTGAAAAATGGGAATAATAATAATAATAATAATAATAATAATAATAATAATACCTACCTAACCTCTCAGGTTAATACCATGTTAACTCATAGTGACGTATTCCCTCTTGGTTAGAACTTTGTCTTGAAATTCTACTCATTCTCTCCCCAAGTTGTCTTTCAGTTTATGTGCTTCCCTCTTGGTAGCTGGGACATCTTTTTTAAAACTACCTGAAACTGTTTCTTGCCTCCAAGAAACTGAAAATGAACTCCCTGGGAATGTCCTCCAGCTGAGGGAAATAAAAATTTATAATCTGGAGTATATTTCTAGTGATTTACATTCCAATGGGAGTAGTGTAAATTTAAGTATGATGTACTATATCACATGATAACTATGTGAAAGACAGACTAGTCCTTCATAAGGTCTAAGAAATATAACGCTTATTGTTGGGAAAATTAGAAAATTCTTTATATAGAGAATGACATTTGATTTTTAAAGTGACATATTTTTAAATAATATATTTTCTCAGGGGCAACTAGGTAGTGGATAGAGCATGGTCCTGGAGTCAGGAGTACCTTTCAAATCCGACCTCAGACACTTAATACTTACTAGCTGTGTGACCTTGGACAATTCATTTAACTGCATTACCTTGCATAAATGAAACAAAAGTAATAATGTTCAGTAGGTAAAGATCATTCCAGATATAAAGAATAACATGATCAAAGGTTAGGAGTCAGGGAAATAAAGGAAATGTTTGATATATAAAAAATATTCCAAATTTTTTGTCCTCCAAAGGACAAAAGTAATGTGAAACTAGACTGGAAAAAGTAAGTTGTGATCAGATTGCAGAGTGCTGTGTATGCTGGCAAAATTGTTTAACTTTTATGTAGCAGGAACTAATAACAGTTATTGAAAAAAATTTTTAACCCCTATTTAAGAGATGTGATTTTTATAGCTGAAAGCAGGATGAATTAGGAGGAAATGGAGGTGGAGAGGTGTGCCATTCTAGGTTGGTAGCAGTGATAGTTGAGAGAATGGAATGAATATAAGAAATATCTTGGAGGAAGAAGTTCTAGGACTTGGTGTCTAGAGAGGGATAGGGAAATGTGAATGTGAAACTAAATTTTATAAGACACAAGAATAAGTAATTGGTGCTACCATTGATAGAAATATCCCATCTCTGAAGGAAAAAAGATTTGAAAATGAAAAGTGTTATGTGGTTTTAGTGGGACTACAGCTATGTCCTAAAGGAGACTGGAGATTCAGAACCAAGAGTCCTGTGATATATAAAAAGTTCAAGACATGGTTTCCGGATAATTGATCATTTTTTATTAAACCTGCTAGTAATAACTAATTAAAGGGTCAGTGGCACTCTTCCATGATAATTGAAATGAAAATCCACCAAAATGATTTTCCTAATGTGCAGGTCTGTTCATGTAAATCCCCAATCAGGGAGCTTCCAATGTTTCTTTTTGGAGAAATGAGAAACTATTTTTGACATTTAATATCCTTAACTTTCTGGATCCAGAAGTTCTATCCAGACTTTTTACACATTATTCCCTTTCACTTTATTATTCTTTCAAACTTATTGTTCCCTTTACATGATATCACATGTCCCTCCTTTGCTGCTTTTTTTTCAGACTGTTTTCCATGTCAAGAATGCTTTTCCTCCTTGCATCCTCTTCTTGGAGTCCTTATTGTACCTCAAGTGTAAAGAGAACTTTCCTGATCCTCTTTCTCCTACCCTCATGTTATATATCATATATTTTCTTTCCTTTGAAAAATTTGCTTTTCCCTAGGAAACATTAACATGTAATTAAAGACTACTTAGCTTTGAATTTGTATTCCCAGCAGCTAGCACAGAGCCAGGTACATTGATCTGTTGATTCCCATACCACAAATGGGAAACAAATGATGAATGAAAATAATGAGAGACATAATTTCTGGGTAATTAATAATAATAATAATAATAATAAATTTATTATGACTTGCAAATAATCAATAAAATGAGGTCAGTGACCCTCTCAGGAAGCCAAAGATGAGCCTTGGAGGCCCCTGAATGTTTAAATTCCCTTGGAAGAGTGGGTTCTCCTGTTAGGCAGAAACCAACCCTGATTGATTAACAATTTATGAAAGAATGAATATTATTCTGAGAGGTGGGCCTATTTCATTGAGGGGCTGGGAGATGGGACTCTGATTACGTCACTCATGGAGAAAGAGATCCATCTCCATACCTAAGTCATTCCACCTTCAGCAATATATATAAAAGAATTTATCCACCACCAAGACCACATATATAGTTGAACAATGGAGCAAAATTCACCTATATTAGATTCTCTTTACTTTTAATCAAAACTGGCTCCAGGGTCTGTGTTCTATCTACTGTTTTACATAATAATTTATAACTTAATGGTTGTTTCAGTAGAAAGAGCATCAGCTCTAGAATCAGGAGGACCTGAGTTCAAATGTGACCTCAGATAATTGACCCTTATTATCTATGTGAGCTTGGGCAAGTCACTTAACCTTGATTGCCTTGCATTCAGGGCCACCTCCAGTCATCCTGATTCATATCTGGTCACTGGACTCATATGGTTCCAGAGGAGAAAGTGAGATTGTTGACATAGTATAGCATTCCCTCACTCAAATAAAACAGTCTTCTTTCTGAACAAAGGACAAATATCAATCATAACCAAGCTTTCCTAGTTTGGTTGGGTCCTGTTCAAAACTGAGGGCAACATTAATCTAGCCTCATCATCTTTTCTGTCCTTCAGAGGCTGCTTTGACCTAGTCTTTTTTTTTTAAGTTTTTGTAAGGCAAATGGGGTTAAGTGGCTTGCCCAAGGCCACACAGCTAGGTAATTATTAAGTGTCTGAGAATGGATTTGAACCCAGGTACTCCTGACTCCAGGGCCGGTGCTTTATCCCCAAGCCACTTAGCTGCCCTGACCTAGTCTTTAAATGAAGAAATAGGAAGGGGGGAAAATTGGATTCACCTTCCTCTCACCAATTTTACCTCTCACCTGGTTCATTCCAACTTTCTCCAAACCCTCCTCCCCCAATTAATAACTGATCATTAATTACCATTTCTCACAGAAAAGATGTACTGGTTTATTTCCCAGAGATTTGCCTCTGAATCTGTGACATAGCTACTAATGCCATATACTTTTCTGAAGACTTCATCTGCTGGCTTGCAATGGTGTGCTGGAGTCAGTTTGTGCCAGCTCAAGAGGGTCACTTGTTAAATTTTCACCATATGCATTTATACCTTGGAAACATTCAAATGGCATAAATGAGATCTTGATTCATTGTTTTGTTGATGGTCTAGACCAGTGACTAGAAACAGGGGCATTAAACAATGCATAAACAATCTTTCATCCTCCATATTGACTTAGAAAACCACAATTTTATATTTCATTTTATAATTGATACATTAAAACATTAAAATCAGGTGGGAACTACATTTTAATCTTATTTGACCTGGACTAGATAATAATTTGGATTGTACGTATCCCACAGGTGTGTTTGACACCTCTAGTCTTTACTCAAGCATGGAAAAATTGTTAAAAGTGCATCTTAAATTTAAGTATTTGTCAGGCTTGTATTGTTTTTTCTTTTATCTTCTTGACCCTTTCATGTCCTGTGGGATAAAAATGTGTTTATGAGGCATAATTCCCAGAGCAATCCAATCAAAGTCTGGCTATTCCCAAATTGCAGTAGCAATACTTGGTCACTAAAATTTAATACTGTTAATTAAGGGCCATTTGTACTTAAGACAATGGCAGATTCTGTTTAATGATGATTGTGAAGATTGTGTCTATCCAGAATTATAAGAAATCAGAGGTTCTCTGAGAATATGCTGTTGCTTCAGACCAGATTTCAGAGAAGGTAGATTTTTGAAAGCAAATTTTTGAATTATGAGGAAAACACTATCTAAATTTGTGATCTTCAACTTGTTATCCCATTTTTTTAGGTTTTTGCTAGGTAGTGGGGTTAAGTGGCTTGCCCAAGGCCACATAGCTAGGTAATTATTAAGTGTCTGAGACCGGATTTGAACTCAGGTACTCCTGACTCCAGGGCTGCTACTTTATCCACTGTGCCACCTAGCCACCCCCCATTTCTTTTCTTATCTGCTTCTATTTTTTCATTGACTTTTATTGAGAATTAGAACCAAAAAATAAAATTATATTAAGATATTTTGACTTGATTCAACATAACTAATATACTTTAACATTTACTTGTGAGGCACTGGACACAAAAAAAAGAAAGCTTCTGGTCCTTTTTCTTATGGATATGGAATAAACCAATTGGGGATCAAAGATGATAGGGGATCAAAGGTAATTGGGGATCAAAAATAATAGGAATGTTGCAAAGGACCAGTTCTGATGAAGGCATAAAAGAAATTTAATAAGGGAAAGATTACTCTTATGTGAAGTGAGTGGAAAGGACAAATTAGAGGAGGTTCAAATAAGGAGCTAGCAAGTAAATTGTTAGTAATATCTAAGTACCAATGGAAGCTAATGGCACCAAAAGGCAGGGTTATGGAAAGTTGTAATTCTGTATAAAAAAGAATTTAATTATAATTGGAAATGCCAAAAAAATGGAAGGGGTAATTTTATAAGGTATTGATTGGACACTAGAGGTGTTCAAGAACAGATAAGAAAATTTTGAGGATGCAACAGAAGGGCAGGGATTTGGATTATATGAGCTCCATATCACTTAGTCTACTTATGTATAGCTCCAGTAAGTATTTTTATGTTTTATATTGAATTGCAACCTAACTTGGTACCAGGATTCTCAATGTCTCTGTCTTTTGAAATAAATTTCCAGAGGCAGGAGATAAATGTGGCTAGGTTTTGGGAAGGTTTTATGGAAGAAATCTTTTTGAGTCAGCCTAGATAAAAATGGGTGGGAATATGGAAACTTGAGGAGGGACTATTTCAGTTGCAGGGAATTGTGTGTCATTTTTAAAACCCTCTCTCTTATTTTATTTTTCTGTTTTTTTTCCTACTTTTATCTCATATCCCCTTACTGGTTATCATGGATTATAAGATATAGATGATAGATTTATATCTGTTTAGGACTTTACTGATTATTTTGTCTAATTTCTCATTTTATATATGAGGAATATGAAACCCAGAAAAGTTAAATCACTTGTTCAGGGTCACACAATTAATGAGTAAGACAGGTAGAATTTTAGCACAGGTTCTCTGATTCAAATGCCTTCAAAAATGACTTTCTCCAAAAGTACTCTTCCTTACATTGACATAAATTACGATATAATAAATTCCTAACTTATAATTTTGTCTTATATCTCCCTGAAATCTCATGTTCTTTCCACCAATTTTGATATTTCTCTAAACTATCATGATGATATACCCCCAAAATTATGATTAATTCTTTTTCCTTAACTTCCTCTTTTTTTTTCTCTTTTTGGATCTTCATTTCTCATGACCCTTGGTCAGGTAAATCATCTTTCACTTGCTACAGAGGAAACTGGTGTGCCATATGAAAGGGAAGAGAATCCTCAGGGCACTTTAAAGTGAGTATGTTGACAATTTCTCCTTGGAAGCATTGTTTTAAATATTTGATGGCTCCCATTCAGTAATTGGGGAGGGCCATCTCCAGAGCTAAGATGAAGCTGATCAGGGTCATTTGTTACTTGGCCACTTTGGGATACAACATGGTCATCAATTCTGTCAGGAAAACTTTCTATATGTGGTTTGGAGACAACATGGCATAGTAGAAAGTAGCCTGGTTTTGGAATCAAAAGTTCTAACTCTAGTTGTACCACTTAATAGTTGGTATGACCTTGGGCAGGTTACTTTGCTTTTTTGCTTCTTGGTTTCATCTGTGAAATGAGAAGCAAACTGACTAGCTAATGTATATATTTCCCTTTAGTTCTAATTTCTATGAGGACAGTGCTGTGAGAAGATTATTGTCCCAAAAGGCAGATCTGGGTCTAGATGTCCCTATAGTTCTCTGAATGTATGAAGCTTGAATATTTGCTTATTCACACATTTATTTGCAAGGATTATTTTATTTGCTGTTATTCTATCTTGATCTGTCTGACAGAAAAGAACTGGCATTTTGAATGACTACTGCAGAGGGAGGATATGAAGTTATTTAGGGTTGGTTGGGATGTAGGACTTTACAGGAGCAGAGAAGGTAGACAACAGAGAGAGGACATGATACAGAAGGAGATTAGAGAGCATTAAATGCTAATCCTATTTTATATTTTTTTCTGAGAGTCTTGGTGGTAAAAAATTGCTCCCCTTTGAGGAGGAACTACCTCCATGCACTCTTTGGCATCACTGTTGTAAATTGTTGAAGGAAAAGTAACTTACTGCATGCTAATTATTAGACTGTTTTTTACATACATTATCTTATTAGATCATTTTATATATAATTTCAATAATAAGCATGGAAAGCAAGGAGACAACATGGTACAGGACAGAATGAATGATGAGTCTGTTGTCAAAGGAAGTGATCTTGAATCTTATCTCTGCTATTTTTTTTTAATCTATATGATCATAGGCAAATTTCTTTTCTTTTTTTTTTCCTTTAGGATTTTGCAAGGCAAATTGGGTTAAGTGGCTTGCCCAAGGCCACATAGCTCAGTAATTATTAAGTGTCTGAGCCTGGATTTGAACTCAGGTATTCCTGACTCCAGGGCCGGTGCTCTGTGGTGCTCTATGCATTGTGCCACCTAGCTGCCCTGGCAAATTTCGTAATTGTTGTAGACACTAGTTTCTTCATCTAGCAAAATGAAAGGGTTGGATTAGTTGATCACTAAAGCCCTGTTCTAAACTTATTAGAAATTACTTTAAGAGAGTACTTTAAATGACTTTACCAATAAATATAGAATGTGATGAGTAAACAATGTGTAAGCTTCTATCTGCCTGCTGGCAATGAGCCTTCCCACACCTAACCTTGGTTATTCCTCAGGCAGCAGTTAATCTGTTGTCTGGGTTGTAATTTAATACATTAAGAGTGACATCTGGGATCCTTATCACTTTTTTATTATTTATCCAAATAAATGGAAAGATAATTTTCAATATTTATTTTTATAAAGTTTTCCTGCCTACCTTTCCCTCTCCTCATCCTAGGTTAGCAGGTAGTCTGATATAGATTATACATTATGTCCATATTGGTCATGCTATGAAAGAAAAATTAGAACAAAAATGAAAAAAACCATAGGAAGAGAAAATTGAAAAATAAAATTAAAATGTGAAGATAGTATGCTTTGATATGCATTCTTATTCCATAGCTCTTTCTGTGGATATAGATGTCATTTTCCACAATAGGTCTTTTATAGCTGCCCTTGATTTTGTATTACTGAGAAGAGCTAAACCCATGGTAATTGATCATCTCACAATGTTGTGGTGTTTCACAGCCCTTAAGTTGTAATCCGAACCCATGCCTGAATATCCCAAATTTCCTGGATCTACGATGTCTTCTCTATACCATCAGGATTGTATGAGTAAATGGTAACATAATAATGGAATGGATAAATAGAAATGAGAAGTCTCATTTTAAGGAAATAATTCTCTTCTTAAATCCATCATTCATCAGACCCATTTTAGCACCATGTTTTGTCTCATTGAGCTGCACATATATAATAAATAATTGATTGAGACTGGAGGAGATCCAGAAAACAACCCAAATGATGCAACAGAAAACGTTTCATAAGGAGAGATGAATAGTGAAGTTTTAAAGCTTCCAAAACTGAAATGGTAGTAATGAGTTACTTTCCACTGATGATATTCAAATAAGCAATATGACCAATTGAGGGGAATTTTTTTCATGGTAAAGAATTTTCTGAATATATTTTTCTTAATATTAGAATTTATGTCACATCTTTACATCATCAAATGGTACTCAGAGCTCTGATGTCAAGGATATCTAGTACTCTAAGGGTGGATATTCAGTGATACAACGTAGTGGGAGAATGATTATATAGTTGTTTTAAAAAATTGCTATATATGTGTGTGAAATGAGTCCAGGTTGTAGAGAAATAGAAGTTTCAGAGTGCCTGTTAAAGAACAGCAGTGAGAGGAGAGAGGGAAAAGATTATAAGTTTCTTTCCTAATTCTTTGTCCCACCCTTTTTAAGATTCCCTCTATTGGTTTGATTGTTTCTCCTAAAACTGTCCAATTCATTTCCCATTTTTCTGGACATCTGATCTTTCCTAAACTTAACCTCCCACATACCTCTGCCCCATCTCATTCCTTTTCATTCATTCCTCTTATATGAAGCAATATATGGAGAAATGTACAACTGGAGTCAAGATATAAAAATTGTATATAACTGATACATATGGTAATTAATTAGATTTCAGGCAGCCAGAAATCACTCCCTATGTACTCCAATACTGGATTTGGTCATTCCTAAATTTCTCAAAGTCTCACAAGTATCTGCCACCTTCTGGAATATTCATAAAGACCCAACCTTTACTTGAAGCTGCACATTGGATCTTCTCATAAATGTGTCCTTTAAAAATGCTATTAGGAAGTATCAGGAAATCATACATGATAAAAAATCTAAAATTAATATAAAAACAAACATTTAAATGCCTACTATGCAAGGGTAGACATGCAAAACAAAATGTCTCCTCTCAGGGAGTTTAGATTTTACTGGTTGATATATCTATGGAAACAATAAAAGCTAGCATTAAACACACAGTCCTTTTTAAATGTTATCTAAGTTTATCTAGGAAAAAAAAGGGGAGAGAGAGGGAGAATCACAAAAACTCTCTAAGAGCATGTATTGGGGATGAGGGATGGACTAGTGGAACAGGAAAAACTTAACAGAAGAAACTAAAGGTAAAGGAGAACCTTTATGGTAGAAAAGGTTTTTGATGAAGAAATAATGCATTCCAGGCAAAGGCATAGCTTGTATTGGAACATTATATGTTGGCTAGGCAATGCAAGAGATAAGGTTTTGGACTTGGAGTCAGAAAGACCTGCATTTGATTTGAGTCAATTTACTTAGCTTTTCTTAGTCTGAGTTACCTCATTTATAAAATGAAAGAAATAGATTCATTGTCTTCTAATGCATTTACCAGGGGGCAGTAGATAGAATACCAGCCCTGGAGTCAGGAGGACCTGAGTTCAAATTTGACCTCAGACAATTAATAATTACCAACTCTGTGGCTTTGAGCAAATCACTTAACCCCATTGCTTTGCAAAAACCAAATAAATAAATTTAAAAAATCTATGATCCTGTGATGGTAGTTATCCAGCCATACAAAATAATAAAGTGATAATTTCTGAAGTTTGAGCCCTATTCACTCAAGCTGTCTGCTTTCGATCCCAATAATTCTATTTTCTTCTTACTATTTTCTTCAGGTAAATTCCAGAACCTACTTTGCAAGCTGCATTAATGGATGGATCAAATGAGTCTGTGGTGTATGAGTTTGTTTTGTTGGGACTCGGTAATTCTCAGGAGATACAAGTTCTTCTGTTTCTGTTTTTTTCAGTTTTTTTTTGTGGTGAGTGTGCTAGGAAACCTCTTGATTGTACTGACAGTTATTACTGATACTCGATTACACTCACCCATGTACATTCTGCTGGCTAATCTTTCTATCATTGACACATGTGTTTGCAGTATTGCAACCCCTAAGATGATTTCTGATCTTTTCAAAAATCGCAAAGTGATCTCTTGGAATGGCTGCATTACTCAGATTTTCTTTATTCACACTGCTGTGGGTACTGAGATGTTTCTCCTTATAGTTATGGCTTTTGATCGATTTATTGCAATATGCAAGCCTCTTCACTACCTGACAATTATGAGCCTGAGAAAGTGCCTCTGCCTTTTGATAGCATCTTGGATTATTGGTATCATCCATTCTCTTGTGCAATTGGCTTTTGTTATAAACCTGCCTTTCTGTGGCCCTAACAAAGTAGACAGTTTTTATTGTGATTTGCCAAGGTTCATCAAACTTGCTTGCATAGATACCTATAGATTAGAGTTCATGGTCACTGCTAACAGTGGTTTCATCTCTATGGGTACTTTCTTCATATTGATGGTTTCTTACATGTTCATCCTGGTTACTGTTCGTAAACACTCTTCAGGTGGCTCTTCCAAAGCCCTTTCCACCCTGTCAGCTCACATCACAGTAGTGATCTTTTTCTTTGGTCCATGCATTATTGTCTATGTATGGCCCTTCCCCACATTGCCAATAGATAAGTTTCTTGCCATCTTTTATGCAGTTATCATCCCTGTTATGAATCCTGTCATTTATACATTCAGAAATAAAGAGATGAAAGTGGCAATGAGGAAATTGTTCAGTAACATCATGAGTTCCAGGAAGTTTTCTTAAATGTATATATCCTGAGCCTGTCAAACAGTTTGGAGACACAAGTAAATCTCCTGAGTTGTAGGAGTAATTTTAGTTAATATTCAAATATTTTTTTTGGGCTAAGGTCTCTCCTTAGAATTCTTGTTTACAATTAGCTAAGTCCTTCCAAAGGTATCAACATTCCAAAGACAGCTGAGAAGGCAAGGCAGTACAATGGATATCGAACTGGACTTGGTATCAGCAAGACCTAAATCTGAGATGGCTATCATCACACCTGATGAGCACTTTTGTTTAATAGATCATTATGACCTCACACAGAAAAATCAAGGTATATTTCCTGAAAATACAAAACTATCTCATAGTTTTTTAATCAATCAAAAATGATATATGAATGCTGAGAGTAGATATGACAGGAGCTGATGGGTTATTTGTGAGCCGAAAGGAAGACATGCCCAATTATTAGTAACTTCCCCTAGCTAAGAATGTAATCCTTTGACACATAATTGGATGACCAAAATCAAGTCACTTAACTTCTCTCACCTTTAGTTTTCTTATCTACAAAATGGAGATGGCCTCAATAGGCTCTAAGTTTCCATTTCAGATTCTTTGACATTAGATTCAGATTGGGACTATTATAACCTTCCTGATTATTATTGAAGACTTCTCTGGTTGTTGTTATCATGACATTTGTGCTCACTGGATCATGAAAAACATTGGTCCAGAACCAGAATGTACCTTAGAGACCCTCTAGTCAAGTTCCTCATTTTTATAGATGAAGAAACTGGGGCACAAGGAGATTAAATGCTCTGTCCAAGTTAGCATACTACTTAAGTGGAATAGGGACTTAGGTTCTTTGGCTCTAGACCTAGTGCTTTATCCATTATAACTTGTTGCCTTTAATTCCTTTTTAGAAGTTGGAATATAATAGGAATAAACACCCAATCTGAATTCATTTGTGTAAGGGACTGCTTCAGGGAGTTCCCCTCTGCTGTACCAATTTGATACTCAACAGTACTGCCTAGTTCATGGAGAGGTTTAGTGACTTGAATTTGGGTTCACAACCAGCTAATATTAATAATGGAACTTGGAGTTAGAACTTAATGTTTTTGAGGCTGGCTCTCTCTCACTATACCATGTTGCCTCTTTCCATTCCTTATCCTGTGAAGCTATTAGTTGAAAACTTCTGTCAGGAGCATATGTGTAATCTTTTGAATACTGTACTTGCATTTTTGATTGAAGTCATTTTCTGTGTAATTTCACATGGTTTTTCCTGATCAAAATATACTCTATTTTAATTGTTGTGTTTCTTTAGTGTCTTTTCTTGGTTTGTTCTTTATTTGAACCAGTAGTTCCCAATTTATGGACTAATGATTATTTGAGGTTTAGTACTTATCATAAAGGAATCTGAAATTCTATTTACTAAGTCTTGTCATTTTGATTTTTATGTAGCTCCAATAATATGTAGTGTAATACATGATATATTGATATGACATTAATATTCAAAATGATATATTGGGAACAATATTTTCTGTAGATTGAATGATGACCATATATGAATATGAGTATTAATGTTTTTAATATGTTTTGTTATGATAATTAAAAATAAATCAATTTAAAAGTATAATAGAATACTTAGTAATATTTTTATTGATCAATCTTATGTTAACATAATAAAGAAAAGTAAATAAAAAACAAATTATATTACCTAGAACTTTTTTTTACTTACAATTAAATAGTACAATGAAATAATTGCTCATAGTGGCTTTTTGTTAACATATATATTTTTTTTAATTTAATGAAAGATAGCATAAGTGCTATTAAGTCATCTTCATACATTAGGAATAGATTAGATACCTATGGTCAGTATGTTAGACACATCCAATTGTTAGTGAATTTTCCTTGGCCAAGAATTCAGGTGGCTATTGAAATAATTCTTTCTCCTTTACTCCTTCTTCCCTCTCTTTTCATCTGAATGGTTAGATGAAAAAATACAGAATTTTTTTTTTCTTTTCAGCTACTAAATTTCCAATTCTACCTTAAAGTCAAATTTTGCTACAAAAAGATAATATCAATCTTAATAGTTTTAGATTTCTGTATGTCTGTTGTCTGTTGTGTTGTCTGTGTGTAGTGATGCCAGTGTTTAGCTGAAATCACATAGGATTCATAGATTAGAGATTGGAATATTTGTCCAAATGTTAACAATTATCCTTTGTGGAGGCCTGTAAAACTATATGTACGTGAAAGAATCTTATGTTAATGAATTTTTGGTCAATTATATTTATTATGCTTCTGGAAAGGTGGAGTTTATTTTTAAATACATTTTTATTGTTGTCATTTGTTTTCTTATATTCAAAATCTAGATTTCTCATTGTATACTTCTCTTCTCCCCTCCTAGAGAACCATCCTATATAGCAAATAATATATTTTTGAAGAAAAAAAGAAAAAGAAGGCAGTAAAAAAAATGAGCAAAACTGATCAATACATGAAAAAGCCCTCTGATGGTAATTGAGATGTACTACATTCATGGTTCTTCCAAATCTGCAAAGAATGGGGGAGAAGATATCTACCTTTATCTCTTCTTTGGGGCTATGCTTGTACTTTGTAATTTTGCATCTTTTATTTTTGATTCTTTTGTGATTGTTTTTTCTATTTATATTGTTTCAGTCATTATAAATCATGTTTTTTATCTCTGCTTACTTCACTTGGCATCAGAACATAAACATCTTTTCAGGTTTCTCTGTATTCATTATAACTTTTCATTTGTTACAGTATGGTAATATTCTATTACATTCATGTACCACAATTTGTCTTGCCATTTCCCAGGTAATGAACATTTAATTTGTTTCTGATTCTTTGCTATCCCAACTGCTGTAAATATTCGGTATATATGGGAACTTTCTTCTTATCCTTCAAATAAAATCAAGAGTCTATCTTAATTCTGCAGCTTTTATTTTCCCCTCAAGCTAAGCAAGCCCTCTTTATTTTTGTCTGGAGCAGAATACTTTGAACTTTGGAGTCTCTGGCAATACTTTAGCCTAGGAGTCAAAAGAAGGGACAGTGAGTACAAGTGGAGGTAATTCTCTGGAATTGACCTGGTAGGAGGAGAAAGGCTTTAATTGAGTGAGATCAACTGCAGTTGATATTTCCAGTTGAGAATGGGAAAGTCCTTCTCAGACAAATTTTTTACTCTTTATTGACACTTCTTGGTTACACCTCCTTCAAAACATTTTACAATTTCTGTCAATCCCAAATTCTGGCCAACCATCATTGTCTTTTAGACATTTATTTAACTCTGGACAGTTACCACAAGGAAGAAGCCAAAATAGTCCAGCAACTGCCTTAGTTAGAAAACCTTTGGTATTTGTGGCTAGAGCTTGAAGCCAAGGGTAATGGTGATGTAGAATAAAAACTCAATGCAAATCATCACAGAGAAGAATGGCAAAAAATTATGTGCAGTAGCACCTCATAAAATATTTTAACATAGTGGAAGCAAAAATAAATCTTCAGAAAGTTTGGAGTATCATCCAACAAAGGAATTGGCAGAAGGACAATGAATAACTTGATTCATCAAATCAAATAAAAAAAGAACAAATGTTTAAAAGTCCATAATGATATTATCTTATTAGAATTATTAATGGGATCACCACGTTTGAACCTTAGAACATCAATCCCCCTAAAGACCATAAGGGGCAATTGAAATGACACTTAAGAAGACAATTCAGCAGCAACTAGACCAACTAACCTTATATATTGAAGAAATACATGATAGATATGACACAATCTTGAAAACACTGAGGAATATCCCAGGATCAGGAGCATATCAAAAGAATGGAAAAATATTATAGATTATCATTCTGACTCAAAAATGAAGGGTACCTCTGATGAAAATGCAACTAGGGAACTCACAGTTTTTTTCAAATTCCACAAACATTTATTAATAATTTCTTAAGTAGAATGTACTCTGCTATGTTGGAGTACCAAGACAAAATGAAAAATAGCTCAGCTTCAACATTCTTTTAATTTATGGGGGAATATACCATATACACCTTTAAATAAACATAAGAATTGAAGGAGAGGGAACACTCACAACCACAGAATAAGGAGAGGATTTTTTATTGGAGTATATAGGCTGAGTCTTGAATTAAGCTAAGGATCTTAATGGATGGAAATGAGTTTTTGCTACTACAGATGATATCGTCACAATCTAAACATGTGGAGAATTCACTATAAAGTTATTTCTTAATTCTCCCCCCCTCCAATGTTGACAAATGGACAAAACACAGCAAAGTGAAATTTTAAAAACTCTTTCCCAAATAAGAAGATTCTTATAAATTCTTAAGATTAGACATTTTACAAACCTTAAAAGGTCTTTTCTAACCTCAGGAAAAGCCAATCAATGTTATGCACAATCTGTATATGGACAACCTATATCAGATTACTAGCTGCCACAGGGAAGGGGAGGGAGGGAAAGAAAAATGTTTAACTCAAAACCTTGCAAGAGGATGAATGTTGAAAACAATCTTTGCATGTAATTGAAAAAAATCAATTAATTAAAAACCATTATATACAATCAACATGAAATTTATAGATTTTTTTTTGGCTATCAAACTGGGTACAGTGGAACATTTTCTAGGCTACACACCAAAAGAACCTTAGTGCTTCCACAGAGTGAGACCAACTATTTTCTCCACTAAGACTGATGATAGCAGAGAACAACAGATGACTGAAGAGACTTAATAGCTAAAAACCCAATAGAAAACAATTCTGACCATGAGAAGACTCTAATGGAGACGACAGATATCTAGCAGAGAGTAGCAGAATTATATCACCAGAGGTCATTATTGGTTCTGGAACACTGACAGTCTGAGTTACCAATTTTGTGTACTCTGTTGCTTTTTAGGATTTTGCAAGGCAATGGGGTTAAGTGGCTTGTTCAAGGCCACACAGCTAGGTAATTATTAAGTGGCTTGCCCAAGGTCAGATTTGAACTCAGGTCCTCCTGACTCCAGGACCACTGCTCTATTCACTGTGCCACCTAGCCACCTCCAATTTGTGTACTCTGGTCAGAAACATGTGCTTTCTAGTCAAGTGATTTTGCCACATGTCTTTTCATATATGTTCCTTATTTACATACATTGTCTACTTGTGTTTCTTCATGGTGTGACCTTATGTTCCATGTATGCTCCTGAAAACATTTATATGTATGCTTTTTCTTAGAAGTAGTATGGCACCTTTAGCAGAATGTACCCTATGGGATAAAGTAAGTAGTCTTTTCTTAAATCTGCTCTTAATATACTGTTTGGTTAAATATCTTTGCTTTAAGCTTATGCATCTTTTCTGTTGGCTCAATAAAAATAATATGCTGGATAGTATTCATGACATAGGTTTTTGACTGGATACTGATCCACAAATCACCTTGATTTTGGAGAAATGTTCTCAGGGTCTGTCTTTGGAGGCCCTGAACACTGCATAGTTTAGCAATAAATTCAGAGCCTTTTCATCAACAATGGTAAGTGAGCATCACTTTAAATTCTTACTATTGGACCATTTTGCTTTTAAATGTGGACTGTTTTTTTTTATTGCAAACTCATTTGGTTCTATCTTGCCCTGTGGACTCATAAGTCACTTTTCAAAATGGAATTTATGGGTTCAGTGTTCTCTCAAATATGATGCCACATTATCTGGTTATTTTGCACAATTTTCCCCCATAACTAACATTAAAAAAAATCAAAATAATCAGAGTAGATTATATTCCTGGCTCTGACAATATGTCCAATGTCAGTCACAACTTTGCTAATCTATAAGATTGATTATAGCTTTTATATTATGATTATAATTATTTTAGTTATAAAATAGGTCTAAATCTACCAAATTATGATCCTACATTGCCAATTTTTTCTTTCCTTTGCTTGGGTAAGTCTTCATAGTAATCCATATTAATTATTATTATTATTAATATTATTAATAAACATTATTATAAAATAATTAATTACTATTATTTTTAGAACCAAATATCCCATCAAGTTAAAAAACATTTAATCATAACTTAATACATCCCAGGTACTGTGATTAGTACTGGGGATATAAAGAAGGGCAAAACAAAAATGTCCCTAAGGCACAGTCAGTAGGAAATTAAGTTAAGAAAAGAATCATATCATTAGAAACCAGAAAAAGAGGTTGTGAATGGAAAGTAAACAGTAACTAGGAGAACATAACCAAGGAATATCCACAAGGGTCATATGGGTTATGCAAAAGATTGATTTTGGAAACTGTAGTGGAAATGGTTTCACCTTTTTTGGAAAAAGGCAATGGTTTTGCAGAACAAAGTTGATGATGAGCAAGAGGATTAAGAAAAACAGAAATCACCAAAAGTCACTTAGTGGAGGTCATTAGAAGCAAGTATTCTGCTCCTGAGAATAGACTTGTGGTCTTTTCCATGATACACTTAGTCCAGAATTCAACCTATTGGGAATTAATAATAAGCATGCAACAATATTAAAATGGAAGAAAAAATAACAATACAGAGAAGTACGGATAACAAAATAGTATTCCATGATTTTGGTAGTTGATAGTTGAATCAATGTATCTAGCATATATCATGTGGTAGTTAACAAATCTAGGCAACATTAGTCTTTTAAGTATGTAAGGAACACTTCATGGTACCAAGTCATATTGTGCATGCACCCTTATCTTTCATTGACTACTTGCTCTCATTATGGAAATCTGCTAAAGAGAAAAAAACTATTGGGGCATTATTCAAGCAAAATAAAATTAATCCTTGGTAATTTAACACATATTTGACTTCAGATAAGTGACATGGAAGTCAATTATGTAGTCACAATACCTTCTACTTCATAGTCAGGTTCAGAAAATATCAGGTAGGAAATACTCCTTTTCAAAGAACACAATGGGGAAATTGAGCCAGAAGGGAAATATCTTTGAGTGAGACCAAAAATTATCCTTTCAGTCTATTTCTAGTCACTTCCATCTGTTCCAATTTTAGGATCATATTTTCTCTGATTAGCTTGTGATCTTTGCTTGCAGTAGTCCTTCTGAATGATGAACTTATTATCTTAATGATCCATCAGATATTACCTAAAGTTCAATCTTAGAATAAATTTATCATAGTTCCAAAGGTTTTTACCCTAAATATCAAACTTTACATGTTATTGCTTAAAGCTAGATACATTTGTTTTCTCATGGGTTGTAATAAGCAGTAGAAGTTTTCCAACATTCAAGCACTTAACAGTCTTCACTTCTTTTTATTTTCTTCTTAAGTTTAACTTTGTCCAGTGTAAAGACAAAATCATTAAGAAATCATTTCCGTTTTAGGCATGAGCTTGTACATCTGCCACAAGTCAGGTTCACTATTGGTTTATTTCCCAGGGATAGTTGACCTTGTCCATACTGAATCAATAGGGAGCCCAAGAAGAGAACTGTGTATGTTGTCCTTGCCTGCCCTCCTGCGTATCTTGTGAGGGGCTATACTCTTTGAACTTTATGTTTCAATATTATAACAACAAATTTGGGCAATTTTCTTTTTTGTAGGTGGCAACAAATAGTTATAAATATAATTTCGTCTTAACTTTATGCAAAGGTAGAAAAAATCCAGACAGCTACAAACCAGAGAATAATCAAAGTTCTTTTTCTATTCTAGAGCACAAAAAAGGCCATTACAACTTGATGGTAACACATTTTTCTTTGCCTTTATCACTAGAAATAATGTCAAATTAAAACTCCAAATTGACTCATATATGAATACATCTATAGACAATACAAACTTATATATATGTAGATATATTTATAGTTGTATATAAACATATATTTTGGATGTTTCATACTTAAAGATTATACCCTATTCTTGTGCAAAGATTTATATATTAACTTGCGTGATTTAAAAATACAAAAATTATCTTTTTGCTTATTCCCATTTCTTGAGAGGATTCTCTTGGCATAAATCTCAGCATGGAGTGGGCCTTAGATTTCACAGAAGTTTAACTGCATTGATAGCAATTTTTTTGAGGAAAACAATAAGGAGGAAAGAGGGAGAATTGAATGTAGAAAAATTCTCAGATGAGAGGTGCAAGCTAATGAATGGGAGCATAGACTATCTTCTTTCAACGTGAAATTTTCCTGCCAAGGCTCTTTGTTCAAGGAAGACTGATCCTCTTGTCCCCTAGCTGTAGAGTAGTGGAAAGGAGGCAGCAAGAAGAAAACTAAGAGCAGGGGAATCCTCAGAGGGAGGAGAAGATGTGTTTCTCAGAGGGATGGGAGGAAGTTTTGTGTAATTGAAGGATGATGTTTCAATTTCATGATCTGTTTAAGGGTCATTTCTCCTGATTTTCTAGATTACTGGGGTCAGCAAGAAGAAAACTAAGAGCAATGGAATTCTCAAAGGAAGGAGCAAGAGTGTTTCTCAAGTGTTTTGTCTAATTGAAAAAGGGTGTTTTAATTTCATGACCTTTATAAAGATCATTTCTCCTAATCTTTCAGATTATTGGGCCAGGCACTGCAAAACAAGACCTTATGTTTCCTCCTCATATCCTGTCCTGCAAAATTTTTCTCGGTTCTTTAGGAGACACCCCAGGGAGGAGTCTGAGATAATAGATTATAGATACATCCCAGAACCATCTACTGAGGCTTCTATGTTCTAGAATAGAGGAGAGAACAAGAAAATGCATTTCAATCAAGTTATCCCTTGGTATGAGAAGGCAGCCTGCAAGAAATGAGAGGCTTTCCGCTGAAACTTCTGCTGTTACTTTCAAAGGAGGGGAATGCATTGAGAGAACTAACAGAGTCAGGGAGATGGGGAAGGTAAAAGAGAAGAAAAATAGGAATTTACCTATTCCTGACATTAATAGGCAATTATGGAATTCACTCAGAGAGAAAGAAAGAGAGAGAGAGAGAGAGAGAGAGAGAGAGAGAGAGAGAGAGAGAGAGAGAGAGAAAGTTCAGAATAGGGAATGAGGTATGTAGCCAATCCGGAGGGTAGGTCACTCCTAGGTGAGAGACCCTCTACGTTTTGTCTCTCAAGAAATGCAGTGGGAGAGCTGGTTCAGCAATAAGAACTACTGGACAGTCCAAGTCTGTTTCTCAGTGAGTGAAATGGAACCAAGTAAGGTCAGGGACTAGTAAATTGAGAGTTGGGTTTAAATATAGTATCAGTCAGGAAGAGTGAGAAAATTTTTAACAACGGAAAGAAAGCCCAGGGATGTTTTAGGTGGATCTTGCCCAAAAGAATTCCTAGTCACAAGGCACTAGGGCACCTTCAGCTCAGGACATGTGTTTTTTTTTTTTTTGACCTATCTTTATTTTTATTTTTTAAGTTGCTTTTTTAATTTAATATTTATTCTCATTTTGTACAATTAATGTTATTTTTACATTAGTAAAATATTCTTGTTTAAGGGTAAATGAGATTCCCCCTTCCCCCATAAATATAGACTTGCTTCAGCGATAAAGTAAAGGGGAGAGAGAAAAAAATTAAAATAAAAAAAAATAATAGTAATAATTGTAGGTATGGCCTAGTGGCACAATGGACGGAGCACCAGCCCTGGAGCCACGAGCACCCCAGCCCACATCTGGCCCCGTACATCCAACAATCACCCAGCCCTGTGATATGCAAGCCACCCAAACCCCACTGCCCTGCAGAAACCAAAAAAAAAAAGGAAAAAAAAAGACCCAAAATAAAATAAGATAGTAATAATAGTAGGGGTGGCTGGGTGGTGGACAGAGCATTGGCACTTGAGCCAGGAGCACCTGGGTCCCAATCTAGCCTCAGACACCCAATGATCACCCTGCAATTTGGCCCCAGGCAGGCCACCCAGCCCCATTTGCCCTGTACCCCCCAAATAATAATATTAAAAATGTGCTTCAGTCTTTGTTCTAACACCAACAACTCTGTCATGCGTGGATCACATTCTTTATGATTAGTCCATGGCAAAAGTTACTTTCATATTTTTCCAACGTTGCCATTGCTGATCGCAACTCCCTCCTTTGGTATTTCTCCACTGCCATGTACTATATTTTCTCTCTCCTTTCACTCTGACTCTGCTGTAGGGTAGCTGAGTGGCGCAGCAGACAGATCCCTGGCCCTGCCCCCTGCCACCCCTGCCATCCCTTAGGCCCAGAATCCACCTGGCCCTGTGGTCCTGGACAGGCCATCCAATCCCAGCCCCTTGCAATAAGTAAAAAAGAAAATGTGTTATATCTGACCACTCTCCCCCCATGGTCCATCCTCTCCTCCATCAATTGCATCCCCCCCCTTCCCCCTGTTGCCCCCTCTCCTTACTCTGAATGCCTATACCCCATTGAGTATATATGCTGTTTCCTCTCCTAGCCACCTCTGATGAGAGTGAAGGTTCCCTCATTCCCCCTTGCCTTCCCCCCTTCCATATCATTGCAAAAGCTCATTATAATAAAGAAAAGTCTTATTATATGAACTATCTTGGCCTATTCCCCCTCTCCTTTTTCTTTCTCCCATTACATTTCCCTTTTTTTCTATTAACTCCATTTTTACACCATATTTTATCTTTGAATTCAGCTTTCTCCTGTGCTTCAACTATAAAAGCTCCCTCTACCTTCTCTATTAACTGAGAAGGTTCATATGAGTATTATCAGTGTCATTTTTCTATACAGGAATACATGCAGTTCATCATCATTAAGTCCCTCATACTTTCCCCTTCTCCTCCAATCTCCATGCTTCACCCGAGTCCTGTATCTGAAGATCAAACCTTCTGTTCAGCTCTGGCCATTCCAACAGGAATATTTGAAATTCCCCTGGTTCATTGAAAGTCCATATTTTTCCCTGGAAGAGGACATTCAGCCTTGCTGGGTAGTTGATTCTCGGTTGCATTCCAAGCACTTTTGCCTTCTGGTATATTCTATTCCAAGCCCTACGAGCTTCCAATGTAGTTGCTGCTAAGTCCTGTGTGATCCTGACTGCAGCTCCATGATATTTGTCCTTCTGGCTGCTTGTAATATTTTCTCCTTGACTTGGGAGTTCTGGAACTTGGCTATGATATTCCTAGGGGTTGGTTTTTGGGATCTCTTTCTCAGGGGGATCGGTGGATTCTCTCCATTTCTATTTTTCCCTCTACTTCTAGGATATCAGGGCAATTTTCCTGTAGTAATTCTTTGAAAATTGATGTCAAGGCTCCTTTCCTGATCATGACTTTCAGGCTATTCCAATAATTTTTAAATTATCTTTCCTAAGTCTGTTTTCCATATCAGTTGTTTTTTTCAATGAGATATTTCACATTTTCTTCTAATTTTTCATTTTTTTTTGGTTTTGAAGTATTGATTCCTGATTTTCTGGCAAATTCATCAATCTCCCTGAATGCTATTCTTTGTCTGAAGGATTTGTTCTCCTCAGAGAATTTTCTTATCTCTTTTTCCATTTTGGCCCATTCTGCTTTTTAAAGCATTCTTCTCCTCCATAACTTTTTGAACTGTTTTATCCATTTGACCTAAGCTGGTTTTTAGCATGCTATTTTCTTCAGCATTTTTTTTTTTGATTTCCTTGACTAGGCTGCTGACTTCATTTTCATATTTTTCCTGCATCTCTCTCATTTCTTTTACCCAGTTTTTCTTCTAACTCCCTCATTTGATTTTCAAAGTCTTTTTTTAATCTCTGTCATAGCCTGAGCCCAATTTCTGTTTTTCTTGGAGTCTTTAGATGCAGGAGCTTGTGCTTCCTCATCTTCAGACTGAGTATTTTGATCCTTCTTGGGCTCATTTGCAAAATATTTCTCAATTGTGTTCCTCTTTTTTCTCTTCTTGCTCATTTTTCCCAGCCTGTGCCTGTTTTTGGGGTGCTTCCTGATCTTTTGGGACACTCCCACAAGGGTCTCAGTGTGTGAGGCTCTGTCCTCCCTCCTGGTCTGTGAATGACCATATGCGCCCCCCTCTGCCATGGGGCTGAGGTGGGGGAGGGCCCCTCCTGCTCTTCTGGGGGGGCCCCTAGACTGGTCAGAGCCCCAGAGTCCTGTTCCAGAGGCAGAGGACAGAGCTCTGCAGTCTCTCTTCACTCCCCCCTCCCCCAGGCTCAATGGGCTCATGCCCTGGGGGCTCCTGCTTACCAGCTCCACCTGCTTCTATTCCTGGATCAGGGCTGCAGAAAGACCACATTGCATACTGTGTTGCCCTGAAGGCTGGGCTCCACGTGCTCCCTCTGGCAGAGGTCCCCCGCTCTTCCCCCCACTTTGTGCCTGGTGCTCCCCAGGGTGTAGGTCAGGAGACTCCCCCCGCTGCTGTGAGCTGTGGCTCCCAGCACCCTGGGGCTTCCTCCGGGAGGCTGAGGTTCTTTCGCTCTGGTGGGCCACCCCCTCTGACCACTGGGAAGCAGAGCCTTTTCTGTTCTTTTCCAGGTTACCTTCAGTAGGAGAACTGCCTCATTGGGTCCCTCTGTGGCTTCTGTCTCTGGAAAGTTTAGTTAGAGTCCTTAGCTTATGAGTTTTATCAGAGAGCTCCTAAGACTCGATCCTTTATTGTGGCCCATCTTGGCTCCGCCCCCTTGACCAGGACATGTGTTTTAACCGGGCTTATGATATTAAAGGTTACCCTTGGTCAGACTTGGTAGATACTGTGCTTGTGCTTTCCATGGGAAAGTCCACCAAGTTGACTGTCATCTCCAGATAATGAGGGGATAGAGTGCTGCTCATCACAATCCATCCCAGCTTCTATAAAACAAGTGCTCCTCCTACCACAGGGAGAATGACTGCTCATTTTGTTAATCATGTTACCCTCCAAAAAATTTGATAGTTTCTGGAATTACATATTACTTTAAGCCACTGGAGCCTCTCAATGACTCTAAATTTCTTGTTCAATTTCTTGTTCAATTGTAATCCATACTAATTATTATTATTAATAAACATTATAATAAAATAATTAATTATTATTATTGCTATATAAAGATGTTAGTATTAATAGATTAATAGATTCCTGTATGTCATTAATTATGTGTAGTGATACTAGAGGTTTGGTGGAAACACACTGGATTCAAATAGAGATCTGAATATTTGTCCAAATGTTAAAGATTTTCCTATTTGGAGGCCTGCCAAGCTATTTATATGTGAGAGAATCTTATGGTGATTTTTTTTTGATGAATAATTTTTATCATCTCTCTGAAAAAGTAGTGTGTATTTTTTAAATACACATTGTGTATTTTTAAATAACATTTTTATTATTATCTTTTGTTTTTCTTCCATTCAAAATCTATAATTTCCCATAGTGTACCTCTCTTCTCCCCTCCTAGAGAACCATCCCATGAAATAGATAATGTATTTTGAAGAAAAAAAGAGAACATTGACAGAAAAAAGTGAGCAAAACTGATAAATACATCAAAAAATTCCTCTGATGCTAAATATGAGGTACCCATGAGTCCTTCCAGATCTATAGTAGAATGGGGAGAGAAGATATCTTCCTATATATATCTTCTGTGGGGGGTCATGTTTTTTATAAAATTATGCAGCATTTATCTTTTGATTATTTTGTGATTGTTTTTTTTTCTAGTTACATCATTGTTGTCATTGTTATGTTTTCTTGGCTCTGCCTACTTCACGTAACAGCAGAACATAAAAATCTTTCCAGGTTTCTCTGTTTTCATTATATTTGTCATTAATTATGTAGGACTATTTCATTACATTCTTATGTCATAATTTGTTTTTCTATTTCTCAGATAATGAACATTTACTTTGTTTCCGATTCTTTGCTGCCCCAACAGAGCTGCTATAAATATTTTGGCAGAAATGGGAGCTTTCATCTTCTCCACGATCTCCTTTAAATAGAATCAAAAGAATTTAAATTGATTCTGGGAACTTTTATTTTCCCATCAAGTTAAGCAAATTCTTTTCATCTTGTTTAGAGCATAACATTTTGAGCTTTGGAGTCTCTAGAAATACTTTAGCCTACCAGTCAAAAGAAGGAACAGTTGAGTTCAAGTGGTGTTTAAAGAAGAGGTAATACCCTTGAATCGATCTAGTGGAAGGAAAAAGGCATTGAGTGAGTGAGATCAACTCTTCTCCTTTCCAAATGGGAAGTCTGAAAACCCATTTCTGAGGTTTCCAAACTGTGACCAACCAACTTTGACTTTTGGGCATTTAACCACAAGAAAGAAGTCAAAAGAGTTCAGAAATCTGCCTTAGCTAGACAATCTTTGGTATCTGTCACAGGCAGAGGTTGAAGCCAAGGGTAATTGTGATTTAGAATACACATTCATTGTAAATCATTACAGAGAAAGATAACAAAGAATTATGAGCACCTCAGAAAATAACTTGAAATAATGGAGTGAAAGTAATTCTTTAGAAAGTTTAGTGTTTCACCCAACTAAAGAACTGGAAGAAGGACAATAAATACCTAGATTTTTTCAGATAAAAATAAAATTCGAACATGTGTTAAGGACCGTAATGATATAGTCTTATTATCATCGTTAATGGAATCATTATTTGAACTTTAGAGCATCAATCTCCCAAAGGCTGTAAGAGGAATTTGAAATGACTCTAAAGAAGACAACTATAGCAGGACTAGCTCAATTAACCATATATATTGAAGAAATGCATTTGAGATATGACACAATCTTGAAAGCACTGAGGAACATCCCAAGGAAGGAAGTATAGCAAAAAGAATGGAAAATTATAGGTGATAACACTGACCCAAAAGTCAAGGGTATCCCTAATTAGAATACAAGCAGAGAGTAGGCAGGTTTTTTATAAATTCCCACAAGCATTTATTAATCACCTACTATGTACAAAAGTATTCTGTTAGATGTGGGAATACAAAGACAAAATGAAAAAATGGCTCAGCTTCAAGGTGCTTTTATTTTACTGGGATATAACATAAATTCATACAAATAGATGTAAGATAATTGGAGGAGAGAGATAGCACTAACAACCAAGGAATATGGAGTGATTTGATATCTAAGCTGAGTTTTGATGGAAGATAAGTTTCTTAAGCAGTAGAAATAACTTTTATCCCAGTACAGATAGCATCACAATCCAAATATACAGAAAATTTAATATTATGCTATTTTTTAGTTCCAAAAAATGGACTCAACAGAAAGTGCACCCAACAGCAGAGTAGAATCTTAAAAATTCTCCAAGAGGACTAATAAATTTCTTAAGATTAGGAATTTGACAAACCTTTAAAACCCCAAAATGCCTTTAAGCAACTTGACCTCAGGAACAAACAATCAACATGATATGCATTCTGTACATGTACAACCTGTATCCTATTGCTTGCTGCCATGGGGATGGGGGAAAGGAAGGTGGTATAAAAATGTTTATCTCAAAGACGTACAAAAGGATGAATGTTGAAAGCAATCTTTGCACATAATTAAAAAAAGCATTATATATAATCCACATGAAAATTCTAGTTTTTTTCGGACTGTCAGACTGCGTACAGTGGAACTTTGCTCTAGGCTACACACCAAAAGAGCCTTGGTGTTTTCACAGAAAGAGGCTAAGCATTTTCTCTACTATGACTGAAGATAGGAGAGAACAACAGATGACTCTGAAGAAACTGAATAGCTAAAAACCCAAGAGAAGACAACTCTAACCATGAGAAGGGTCTAATGGAGATGACAGTTAACTATTAGAGAACAGAAAATTGTACCAACAGAAGTTATTATTGTTTCTGCAGCATTGAAATTCTGAGTTGCCATATGTGCACCCTGGCCAGAGATTTGGGCACTGGTCAAGTGATTCCACCATGTGAGTTTTCATATATGTTCGTTATCCATATGTATTGTCTACTTGTGTTTCTTCATGGTATGAACTTTTCATATGTGCTCATGTGTTTGTATGTGTGTCCTTTTTAAATGGTGGCAGGGTATCCTGGTTGTACATAGCAATTCTGTCTTTCTTAATTTAGTTAAGTCTTCATAGCAAATCATGTTAAACAATAACCAGAATTGTTATTATTGTCAGAAGCAAATACCTCATTAAGTCAATATGCACTTATTAAGAACCTCTAAGTGTCAGGTACTATAGCAAGTCCTGGGGATATAAAGAAAGGCAAAACAAAAGCAATCTGTGTTCTCAGGAGCTTGCTTTTTCATGAGGGAGACTATACACACACACACACATATTAGCAACTCTCTCTCTCTCTCTCTCTCTCTCTCTCTCTCTCTCTCTATATATATATATATATATATATAAGCTAGACATATACAGAATAAATTATAATAATTTTTAAGGAAAGGCATTATGGCAAAGAGGACCAAGAAAGGCTTCTTGTATAAGGTAGGACTTTATCTGATCAGGGAAGCTATGTGGTGATGAGGAAGGAGAGAAGTACAGGCATGGTGCACTGTCAGTGAAAATGTCTAGAGTCACAAAGTAGTGTGTTGAATATGAGAAACTTCAAGGTGGCCAGCATCATTGAATCATAGAATATGGGGAGGGGAAATAAAAGGTAAGATAACTTGGAAAGGTGGAAAGGGTTCAGGTTATGAAGGGATTTAAGTCAAACACATAATTTTATATTTACTCCTGGAGGTAATAAGGAGCTACTGGTGTTTGACTAGGTGACTTGGGATGGCATGTTCAAATCTACACCTTAGAAAGATCACAGATGCTCTCTCTCTCTCTCTCTCTCTCTCTCTCTCTCTCTCTCTCTCACGCATGCACGCACGCACACACACAAACACACACACACACACACACACACACACACACACACACACACACACTTTTTTACTGCTCTCTCTGGAAATTAATCAAATCAGCTCTACCATTCTTTGAAAGCACTCATCAATCATTTGCCTTATGTTGGGATATCTTGGGAGCTGTCATTGGCAATGCATGTGGAACCCTGGAATCAGGTTTGTCCATGATCTTCCTAATAGGAGAGAGAAAAATATGCACTCCCCTACATGGACACAACAGACTAGGGAAATCGGAGGTTTTACTTCACCATGAGTTATTGATGTGTTTCCTAAAATTAGTTTCTCAGAACAAACACAGTATTCCATATGTGATTTGGCCAAGGAAGAATATTTCAAGATTCTCTCTTATCCTGATTCCTAGAAGCTATGTATTTTTTATTGGAGCCCAAGTTCCAATAGGATTTTTTGGCTGTCAAATAACAATGTTTACTCATATGGAGTTTGTCATCCACTCTCTTTTAGGCAAAATGTTGTCTAACCTTGTTTTCCCTGTTTTGTATTTAATGTCACTGATTTTTTAAAGCTTATCATTTTATACTATTACATTCCATTTAATTTGATTCAGCCCAGTATACTAACCTGTCAAAATTTTCTTGATTCTGAATCTGCCATCCAGTGCACTAATGATCTCTGCCGTCTTCAAATTTCATAAAGATGCTATCCATGCCTTTATCTGAGTTATTGATAAAAGTGTTAAATAGCACAGTGCCAAGCTCATATCCTTGGGCTATTTATACTAATGATCTTCTTTGATGACAACATAAAATCATTAATGATCCAGTAAGTTTAGTATCCCTCTTACTGAGAGACTTTTCCCACAAATCATCAATAGAGAATGTATCATCCTATTCATATCCTTAGACCATTTATTGAGTTCCATATTATATATCTATATATATCGATATATATCTATATCTATCTATCTATCTATCTATCTATCTATCTATCTATCTATCTATGAAATGAGATCTTTTTAAGGAAAACTTCTGGCAAGTTCCTGGTTAATTGTTTCCTTTAAATATTTTTTTTTAGTTTTTTTGCAAGGCAAATGGGGTTAAGTGGCTTTCCCAAGGCCACACAGCTAGGTAATTATTAAGTGTCTGAGACCTGATTTGAACCCAGGTACTCCTGGGCTGGTGCTTTATCCACTGCGTCACCTAGCCCCCCCCTCCTTTTAATATTAACTTTATTATATTTTGTACAAAACTTTTAATTTTATTTAGTCAAAATCATCTTTTATGATCTTCTTTACCACTTGGTTGATAAGAATTTTTTTTTCTATTCAAAGATCTAATAGATATTTTTCCTTATTTCTCTAATTTGTTCATAATGTGACCTTTGATGCCTAAGTTCTATCCATTTAGAGTTTATTGATAATTAAATTGATAAACTATAAGAATTAAATATATCCAGTAATTTACTTGCCTCTTCTGATATTTTTCTAGATTAAAATTTTTCTATTTATTTCTCTAATTAAATTTCTAATTAAAATTATCCATAAGAAAATTCCATAAAATACTATGAGACACACTTAAAGAAGACTTCATACAATATCTCTACAAGAATGCATTAGCCAGAAGAGTTAAATGGGAATCAAAGAATAGCTTCCCTATTACTATACCACTATTTCAATCATCCAGGCTACTACCCTAGATGGGTGTTGTCCTCAACTCCTAACTTTCTTACATCCCATGCTCAATCTGTTGTTAGGTCTTATTATTTCTACCTTCATAACATATCTCACATATGAGTCTCCTCTGACATTGACAACAGTTTGTTCATGCCCTCCTCACTTCACACCTGGACTATTGAAATAGTTCATCTGGTAGGTCTCCCTACCTTAAGTCTTTCTCATTCCCATTCTGATTATCTGTGACCTTTTTTTTTTTTTTTTTTAAGATTTTATTTATTTCAAGTTTTACAATTTTTCCCCTAATCTTACTTCCCTCCCCCACCCCCCATAGAATGCAATTTGCCAGTCCTTACATTGTTTCCATGGTATGCATTGATCCAAATTGAATGTGATGAGAGAGAAATCATATCTTTTTTTTTAGGTTTTTACAAGGCAAATGGGGTTAAGTGCTTGCCCAAGGCCACACAGCTAGGTAATTATTAAGTGTCTTAGGCCAGATTTGAACTCAGGTACTCCTGACTCCAGGACCGGTGCTCTATCCACTGTGTCTCCTAGTTGCCCTGAGAAATCATATCCTTAAGGAAAAAACATAAAGTAAAAGAGATAGCAAGATTAGCCAATAAGATACATTTTTTTCTAAATTAAAGGTAATGGTCCTTGGTCTTTGTTCAAATTCCACAATTCTTTCTCTGCATACAGAAGGTATTCTCCATCACAGATCCAAATTGTCCATGATTGTTGCACTGATGCAATGAGCAAGTCCATCAAAATTGATCATCACCGCCATGTTGCTGTTAGGGTGTACAATGTTTTTCTGGTTCTGCTCATCTCTCTCAGCATCAGTTCATGCAAATTCAATGCCACCTCTGATGAGAGTGAAGGTTCCCTCATTCCCCATCCTCTTCCCTCCTTCCATATTATTGCAATAGCTCATTGCAGTAAAAAAAAACTTATATGAAATATCTTAGCCTATTCCACCTCTCCTTTTTCTTTCTCCCATTACATTTCCCTTTTAGCCATTGACTCTATTTTTACCCTATATTATATCTTCAAATTCAGCTCTTTCCTGTGCTTCATATATAAAATTTCCTTCTACCTGCTCTATTAAATGAGAAGGTTCATATGAGTATTATCAGTGTCATTTTCTATGCAGGAATATATGTAGTTCATCATCATTAAGTTCCTCATATTTTACCCTTCTCCTCCACTCTCTATGCTTCACCTGAGCCAAGTATTAGAAGATCAAACTTTCTGTTCAGTTCTGGTTGTTTCAGCAGGAACAACTGAAATTACCCTGGTTCATTGAAAGTCAATCTTTTCCCCTGGAAGAGGATGTTCAGTTTTGCTGGGTAGTTGATTCTCAGTTGCATTCTGTGCTCTTTTGCCTTCTGGAATATTATATTCCAAACCCTACAAGCCCTTAATGTAGTTTCTGCTAAGTCCTGTGTGATCCTGACTGCACCTCCACAATCTTGAATTGTGTCCTTCTGGTTGCTTGCAATATTTTCTCTTTGACTTGGGAGTTCTGGAACTTGGCTATAATATTCCTGGGGGTTGTTCTTTTTTGGATCTCTTTCTGAGGGTGATTGGTGGATTCTCTCAATTTCTATTTTGCCCTCTGCTTCTAAGATATCTGGGCAATTTTCCTGTTGGAATTGTTTAAAAATGAGGTCAAGGTTCTTTTCCTGATCATGACTTTCAGGTAGCCCAATAATTTTTAAATTATCTTTCTTGAATCTGTTTTCCAGATCAGTTGTTTTTTTCAATGAGATGTTTCACATATACCCAGCCTATACCTGGTTTTGGGGTGCTTCCTGAGCTTTTGATTATTATTGGGACCCCCCTAAGGATCTCAGTGTGTGAAGCTCTGTCTTCCCTATTGGTCTGTGAATGACCACAAGTGTACCCCTCTGCCATGGGGCTGAGGTGGGGGGGCCCTGCTGTTCTATGGGGAGCCTAGACAGTGATCAGGATCTGAATGTGGTCAGAGCCCCAGAGTCCTGTTTCAGGTACAGAGGATAGACCTCGGAATTCTCTTTCCACTCCCCCACCTTTGGTAGCATTAGTTGCCTGTGGGCTCGTACTTACTGGCTCCACCTGCTTCCATTTCCTGGATCTGGGCTGCCAATGCTTGCTGAGTGCCCTGAAGTCTTGGGCTTCACCTGCTCACTCTGGCAGAGATCCCCCTGCTGATCTTCCAAGTTGTTTCTGGTTCTCCTGGAGTGTAGGTCAGGAAACTGCCCCTGCTGCCATGAGCTGCAGCTCCCAGGTGCCCTGGGGCTGCCTCCTGGAGGCTGAAATTCCTTTACTCTGGTGGGCTGCCCCTCTAACCCCATGGAGCAGATCCTTTCCAATATTTTACAGATTACCTTGGACTGGAGAATTGCCTCATTGGATCCCTCTTTGGGTTCTGTCTCTCGAAAATTTAGCCAGAGTCATAATTTTGTGATTTTTGAAATATTATGGCAGGAACACCTAGGAGAGGCTCTTCTCCTGTCACCATCTTGGCTCAGCCCCCTGCAACTTCCTTTCACTCTTTCAATCTGGTTATTAAACATTTATCAGAGCTCATTAAGAGTCCAACAGAGGACTCAGGAAAAATTGTTATTATCAAATAGATGATTTCAATGAGACAGAAGACTTGTAGGACCTGCTGCAGAGTGAAGTGAGCAGAATCAGAAGATCAATTTATTCTATAGCAACAATATAAAAATGAATAATTTTTGAAAACTAATGAAGAATGAAGTAAATTGAATCAGGAGAATAACATATCAAAATTACATTGTAAAAATAATTTTGAAAGCCATATGGTGTCTGAGCAGTGCAATAATATGATTGCATGATGATGAAGTTGATTAATGTTGAAACATGCTATCTACTTCTTGATAGAGAGGTGGTGCAATCTTGAGATGTTTTTCTCACAGTTATTGAAAGAAATTGCCTTGCTTGACTAAGGATATTTATTAAATGGATTTTCTTTTGTTTTCTTTTTCAATAGGGCAGATATGAGATAGAGAAATAAGTAGATTTCTGTTAACCAAAAAATTTAATGAAAAAAGAACTATTAATACTTTAAACACCACAGTTAAATGACAGAGATTAAAGGACTCATTTAATTTTTTTCACAAAGCTCCTTTATATTTGCTTTACCAAAGGCCCCTTTACGTTTTGCTCAATTCAAACAATTGATAAGCAATAGAAATGCAAGTGACTTTTAAAGACTGAATAACATTGATTTTTTTATCTGGTTAATAACTTTTATTTATATTTTAAAAATACCGGTAATTTTTTCTATTTTATAAATGAAATGTAATACTATTGAAAAGCTATGAATATGAGAAATTCAGACATGTCAAAAGACATATATACATATAAACTGATGCTGAAGGAAAAGAATAGAACCAAGGGAATAATTCATATGTAATGATCACAGTAATCTAAACAAAGCCAAAATGAATTACTGTTATTTTAAAAATAGTATTGTATATGTTTCTGCAGAACTCTTCTTTAGTTTCTCCACAATGTATCAGGACTCATTTTGGCATGTTGCCCAATGCAACTTTATTTGCCTCTCTTTATTATATGCTCATTAAGTGACAAAATTTTTTACATCCAAAGAAAGTATATATAGATAATAGAAGTATAGATAGAACAATTTTACATGATGATGTTTGTCCTTCATTCTCAAAGAATACCATGACATCAGGGAGGTGATGCCATAACAAGCTCTTGAATTGGTTTTGAATGAGGGGGGTACTGTACTTAGTCACCAGCCCCACCCTCTCCTCCAGAGCTATCTGGATCTGGTGGCTAGATTTGAAACAGGATGACTAGAGATGGCCTTGGATATGAGACAATCAGGATTAATTGGCTTGCCCAAGGTCAGACAGATAATAAGTTTCAAGTGTCTAAGACTGGATTCAAACCCCACACCTCTCAACAAAATTTACATGATAACTTGATTATACATTTAAAAGAAATATCAAATTGTACATAATAGATGTGCAGTTTTATATGCAATTATCTTTTTATTATACTATGTTACGGAAATGCTTGTTTTATTCCAGAAATTAAAAATAAATAAATAAATAAATGGAAATGAACTCTAAAGTAGCACTATTAATAATTGCCATTTATATAATGCCTTACAGTTTGCAAATCATTTTGCATGCATTATCTTATTTGTCTCACAACAATCTGCTGAGATAAATATGGGTACTTTTCTTCTTCCCATTTTTTAGATGAAGAAATTGAGACTCAGAGAAATTGAAAGCCCATGATTATAAAACAGTAAATGTCACAAGTAGGATTTTTACTCATGGATTCTTCTTTTTAATGTTATTTTATTCAATTATTTGCAAAGATAGTTTTCAATATTCATATTTTTGTAAGTTTTTGAGTTCCATATTTTTCTACCTCTCTCACTTCCCATGACAGTGAGTAATTTGCTATAGGTTATGCATACAAAATCATGCTTAACATATTTCCACAGTTGTGAGAATCATGTTGTGAAAGAAGAATCAGAACTAAAGAGAAAAAACCCATTATACATTAGCTTCTTGACTCCAAATCTAGGAAACCACAAATTGCTTGGCAACTAGCTATTTAATTTTGCTTGGTTGTTGTGTGAATTTTTCCCCAAATAATATTCCTTAGTCATGTTTTATCCTTCACATTGTAGGTTGTTTTTCAAATTATGCTGTTTCTTTTCCTATCTATTCATTTATAACTTTGGGGAAAGCATATTAAAATTTCTGGACATGATCAAGATAATTTTTCATTATTCTCTGTTGAAAGTAGACTTTTTAAAAATAACAGTCTTCAGGGATTCTTTTTCAGCCACAGTTACCAGGAAGGATTTTAAAAATTGGCATACAAAATTACATAATATTATTTCTTTAGCTAGCTTCCACTCATAGCCTCTTTTCCTTAGGTGATCCATTACTTGTTTCTTCCCTTGATTGTTCTGGTCAAAGTCATATGATTCAAAGAAAGAATTCCCTTGGTCATGGAAGCTCAGATTTGGCATCTCTGTCTGCACTTACCATTGTGGTAATTAACAGCTTTCCTCCTATGGGAGTATTTTATATGGTCTTCTGTGCTGTGTTTGGAGATTGTTGGACTCCTTGATTATGCCATTGCAACCTATAGGTAGGTTGGAAAGATGTACATAAAATGACCACAGAAAGAATAAATTTCTTTTGATTTTAGTGACAGAGACTATTATGGTGATAGCAATAAAATTTGCACAAATGAGTGGAATGTTGGTTTTTATGTGGTAAAGATGATAGGTGGGAAGAATCTGAATACCACAGAAGAATAAATATGATGTATTTTAAAATGTAGAGAAAGGCAATTATTCTGTGAAATGTCTGTTGCTTTTTACCCAGGGCCAAGGACCCAAGACACAGAACCACAATAAAGGAGAAAGTCTGGAATTAATGGTATGAATTAGGTCAACATGAGTGGGATGTGAAATTTAGGAATTTAGTTATTTACTTAAAGTTATTTATTGCTGCTTATATCAAAGATGCATTAAAATTCTTTTTTTATTTGAATTTGATAAGCATCAATAAACATGAACAATTTCACTACAAAAATAATGCATGAAACTTATTTTTCAATTACATATGGTTTAAAAAATTATTACATTTAACCTGGTAGAATCAAGATTGCCATCGTTGGATGTATCCCTTTAGAACTTCCTTCTGGTGTCATCTTTGTAGTTTTAAAATGCTTTGTTGGCTTTCTTTCTTCCCTTTATTTGATGCCTTTTTTATATCCTCCTTTATATTTCTTCCTTTAAATAAAAACCCTTTCTTAAAACAATTAAGTATAATAAAACCAAAAGAATCCATATACATTGGCCAATTATGAAAATATATTCCTTATTTCTCCTTTACTAGTTTATCACCTCTTTTGCAAGAAGTGGGAAAGGTATATCAGTGTTTTGGGGGGTATCAATGTTCAATCCATTTTAAGTTTTAAGTTTATCATTTCCTTATTATAACAAGAAAGTGAGAAGACATTTTTTGCATGCTTTACTTCTCTAATTATTTAAAATGTAATGTAAACAGTTAATCTGTTCCCTAAAGTGAAAGAAAATAGGACAAAGTGTTAATATACTTAGAAAAACCTAATAACAACATAGGATTGAAAAGATCTATTTGAGAAAAATTCTAAAATAAAAATACTCTTGTATCTCAGACTGAAAGTGTACAATTTAGTTTAGATGACAACAATAACAGGACAATGCAAACAAAAAGTCATGATATTGGTATATATTTATAAAAAGGAATTAAAAGCTTTTTCTGGAATGTTTTGCAGACTTTTTTTCAATATTATTTGCAATTTATATCATCACAATTTAGAGTGGTAAATGTGGATAAGTATGGATATTTCCATATACAAAGAACAGAAAAAAAGATCATGTATAAATGTGTGCATTGCTATTATGTATAACTTTTTAAAAAACACATACATAAAATTTAACATGTTAGTTCCAGTGCCATCCTGCTTGTTTGTTATTCCCTCCTCCTAAAATTTCTTCTGTTTTCTTCTATGGAGAGGGTTCAAAAGTAGATAGACAAACTTAAATGAAAGAGTGGAAAATAAATCCTCTGAGGGAGACCTGGGAGGATATGGAATTGTAGAATATTGAGAAAGTAAGATTATGGGGTGATAGCTTATCTATGACTTTAAGTATATGGATAATTATAAAGAGGGAATGCTGGTCACTTGTTCTTCATGATCACAGAATAATAAATAATAGGAAATGGGCTTAAATTAAAGAAGAAGAGAATTACTTTGAACATAGGGAAGAATTTTTTTTGTCTATTGGAGTGAACAAGCATAGGTATTATGTATCAAGTGAGGGAATGGATCGTCAGTTCTTGTAGCTTTAGGAAGACAAAAGGTAATGAATTCTGTATGGTTTAGCTATAGTAGAAGACAAGGGCTGGACCAGATGATTTTTTGAGAGTCTTTCTAGAATGATAATTCTGATTCCAAAATATGGACTTTCTCTTTTATTCAGCATCATGTTGGTTATAAATATATTACAGGATTCTGGTTATTTTCTTTAGATAAAGAAAAAATGGAAGATGATAGCCTGGAGACTGAGTCCTGGAGGAGAAGCAAGTGTGCCATTCTTTATCATTATCATTTATCTAGGTAAAAAAATAATGGATATAGCAAATAGTAAATCTGTGAAGTCCCTTGAAATGAGGTGTTGTTCCATTTCCTCTATTTTTAGTTTTCTCTCTCTAAAAAATACATTTATTATGATTTGTTAAAATTCCTGTGTCTTTTCTTTTGAGACAATTAAACCTATACATTGTTATGAGTAAAAGAGATTACCTAGATCTTCTAATTCCATGAGATCATATAGCTGAGTGGAGCAAAAGTTCTGAGTGTCCTCAGTCTCTGTGCAGTCTTCTTGCTTATTTAGAATCAAGATCTTTGAAATCGTCCCAGTGATTATTTTACATGTATTGGAAAAAAATGGGAAAAGATAAGGGTTGAAATGGAGAATGATATATTCTCTTCTCAGAAGTTTCTTATTTGAATTCCAGATGAATTTAGGATAAAGTGACAAATTTCTTTCCCAAATTAAAGGTCAAAGTTTGGGGTTAAGCTACTGAAACATATGACCAGTGCCTATGTGAATACTACTTCTTAAAAAACATGAAGAATATCTATCTATTCATTTTGCTTCATTTTAGAAAGCTCGATCATTCTCTTAACCATCTCATTTGGGTTCCAATATCTTCTCAAAGCATATGGTATAATGATATTAAAAAGTATGCTTCATGTTAATATAATTACAAAAGGGTTACATATTTATTTGGAGTAATTGCAATATCTCTACCAACTACTTCTATATATGGATATTCCTCATAACATTTCCTAGGATTTTCACCTGGTTTTCTATGAAATGAAGCAAAAAATCAATTAAATAAGTTAAGAAGGCATTTATTTTCTTATAAAAGTCACACTAGATTTTGAGTTGGAAGGAATCTTAGACATAAACTAGTCTAACTCCCTTCATGTTACATATGAGGAAAATTAGTCCTTGCAAGATCACATGGATAATTATACCAGGACTAGGATTTGAATTCAAGTAATTTTTTGTCCAAGTCATTGTATTAGATGATGGGAGCACAAACATGACAAATGACACAGACCTTGCCCTGAGGATCTTATAGCATAATAAAAATTTACCCAACTATTTTTTCCCCTTTACATTGTCTCTTCACATGATATATATATATATATATATATATATATATATATATATATATATGTATATATAATATGAATATTAGATAATAGATTAAGAACTAATAAAACTTCTGTCTGTGGTGTAGTGGATAGTGGACAGAAATTGGTGTCAAGAAGACAAATCCTGTGGCTGACATTGACTGCAATATAATGGAGTAATTTAAAAGAATTGACCCTTTAAAAAAAGACAAATTTGGGGTGGCTAGGTGGTGCAGTGGATAAAGCATCGGTCTTGGAGTCAGGAGTACCTGGGTTCAAATATGGTTTCAGACACTTAATAATTACCTAGCTATGTGGCCTTGGGCAAGCCACTTAACCCCATCTGCCTTTCAAAAACCTAACAAAACCCCCCCAAAACCCCAAAAAACAAAATAAAAAAGACAAATTTATTAGTGTCATACAATATGTGTTCCTTTCCTCCCATCTACATAAGAATTACTTTATAATTTTATAGGGTAAATAATTGGAAGGAAATCACATTTGATAATGTGTGAAGTACCATTGTATTTACTAATCACAACATCTTTATTTTATACTTAGAAATTATACTACCATAGGTTTAATGAATTATGCTATCACAGGTTTTGTGAATATATTACTTGACTGTATGAAATGTTAAGATGACATTTGACCTAAAATTTAGAAACTGCTTAATATATAACATTAATAATGTTTCCATAGACTTCGAGGCAGCTAGGAGTATAATGGTTAGGACAGATTGAAGATTTAGGAGTCAAAAAGAACTCAATTTAAATTCTACAACAGATCTTACTTGCATCTCATATCATAGGGGTGGTTTTATTCTTTGATCCACTGATCTTTTTCTATACATGACCATTTGTTAAACAATATGATCCTGGGAAAATTTACCTAATCTCTCTCTCTGCCCTGCAAAATGAGGTGAATAACATTTTCCACATAGGGTTATTGTGGGGATCAAATGAGAGAATATAAGAAAAGTGTTTTGCAAACTTTAAAGACCTATATAAATGTTGCCTATTATTATTTTTCTGTTTTTACCTTCTTCATTCAGGTAATGTCACTGTCAGCTGTGTTAATGGAGTCAATGGATGAAGTGAACCGTTCAGTAGTAGCTGAATTTGTGTTCCTTGGACTCTTTGATTCATGGGAGATCCAACTTCTTCTCTTTCTGTTCTCCTCAGTGGTCTATATGGCTAGTATTCTGGCAAACTTGCTCATTTTGCTCACTGTGATCTTTGATCCACACTTACACTCTCCCATGTACTTTTTGTTGGCCAACCTGTCTTTCATTGACTTGGGATTTTGCTCCATTGCAGCCCCTAAAATGATTTGTGATCTTTTCAGGAAGCACAAAGTCATCTCTTTTGGTGGGTGTCTTGCTCAGATCTTCTTTAGTCATGCTTTTGGTGGTGTTGAAATGGTGTTGCTTATAGCTATGTCTTTTGACAGATATATTGCCATATGTAAGCCTCTCTACTACCTGACCATTATGAATCCAAGAATGTGTATTTTACTTCTGATTTTTGCCTGGATCACTGGGGTCACTCACTCAGGGGTCCAACTTGCTTTTGTTATAGACTTGCCCTTTTGCGGTCCTAATGTATTTGATAGTTTTTTTTGTGACCTACCTCAGTTCATCAAACTGGCATGTACTGATACTTATAGATTGCAACTCATGGTTACTGCTAATAGTGGGTTCATCTCTCTGGCCTGCTTCTGTGTGTTGATCATTTCTTATATCATCATCTTAGTCACCGTACAGAAACATTCTGCAGGAGTTTCTTTCAAAGCTTTCTCTACTTTGTCTGCTCATATAACTGTAGTAGTTCTGTTCTTTGGTCCACTGATTTTTTTCTATACATGGCCATTCCACATATCAAATTTGGATAAATTCCTTGCCATCTTTGATGCAGTTATTACTCCTTTTCTGAATCCAGTCATCTACACATTCAGAAACAAAGAGATGAAGATGGGAATTAAAAGAATGTGTAGCAGGCTCCTGAAGTTCAGGAAATTCTCTTAAATGCTTTGTGGATAAAGACTGCAGATTTTGATAGTCTTTTTAAGTATGCATAAATAAATAAAAATTATTTTTGAACTATCAAAAATTAATTCATTTTTATACACTGTCTTTTTATTTATTTATTTTTTTTTGCAAGGCAGTGGGGTTAAGTGGCTTGCCCAAAGCCACACAGCTAGGTAATTATTATGTGTCTGAGGCTGGATTTGAACTCAGGTACTCCTGACTCCAAGGGCCAGTGCTCTATCCACTGTGCCACCTAGCCGCCACCTAGCTGCCCCCTATACGCTGTGTCTTGATGTGTTGAATCTAAGCAAAAGTACATTACTCAAGAGTTCATTTCTTCAGCAAAGTAATGTTATTTCCTTCTCAGTTAAGTTCTTATATCCCTGTTCTCAGCATTTTGACAATAAGTTATGATATAAATGTCTCAAGTGATGGAAATCAATATTATTTGTTTTTTCATCTCTATTTCCCTGCATAATATTCAATTAAAAAATTTATTAAGTTATCCTTGTATACTTCCCTCAATCTTTCTCACCTTTCCAACTTGTATATGTTTTCAATTAATTTCATTCATTACACAACCTTTATTAAGCACTATAGGGAGAAGATCATAATGGGGCCTTGGAGATGCGGAGACAAATTAAATAAAATACAACAAAACAAACCCTGGCATTGATGTATACTTGTTAGAGTTAAAGTCACAAAACTCAGATCCTTCCATAGTAATTACTCCCTGTATAATCCTGAACAAGTAGCTTAACTTCCCAGAACCTCAGTTTTCTATCTGTCACGTGGAGACTAATAATAATTTCTACCTTATGTGAGATAAATGAACCTCAAATGAGATAAATATATATGGAACACTGGCCAATGATGTAAATCTTGAAGCAAATAAAAACTATTAATATAATATCATCTACTTTTAATATGATTATATAATACATCATTAGTTATAATATATTATGTCACATATTATGTCATATATATAATATTAATATAATAGAATTAAAACTATGATATAAAATTATATGTAATATAATTATAAACCAGTTATTTTTTATAATATAAATATATTATATAATTATATTATATAATTATATGCAATGTAATTATATATGTTGTACAATATTAGCATATGCTAAACTATACTAAAATATAATATAGCATAATATAATATGTTGTCATAGATCATCACTACCTATTTATTCTCTTTTATCCCATTCCTTGGTTTTTAGTACCTCCAGTGTCCCATAATGAGTATGTTAATTTGAGCAAGGAAGAAAGAGAACAATTATTTATTAAATGCCTGCAATGTCCCACTATAGTAAATGCTTAACTAAATAAAAAGGTCACTTAACCCCTGACTGCCAAGACAGTTTTCTAGTAGGATGTGGTTCAATGATTGTTCTGTGTTGGTAGAGAAAATTTGCACATTGGGTTTTTCGTGGGGATTGGCTCCAAAAAATGAATACTTGCATCTAGTTAGTTCTGAAGTGGCCTTCACTCCTGAACTTTTGCTCTACAGTTACTTATAAAGGTAGCATGGGTTAAAGAAAAGAATTCTGAGTTTAGGATTGGGAGACCAGAATGTGAGTCCCAGTTACAACTCTTGCTAGCACTGTGATCATGTCACATTGAGCCATTTTATGCTCATCTAAAAAAAAGGGATAACATTACTTGTACTACATATCTTGCATGGCTGTTGTAATGGAAGTGCATTTTCAAGTTGCATTTTTATAAGCTCAATGATAAATGGTTAAAATTTCATAATTAAACAGTGTTTCATTGTGGATACCATCAGTTTTTCCTCATGTATTCTGTGTGAGGTCAAATAAATAATCTGTTCAATTTTTATACTCTTCTGTTTTATTTTTCTGTCACTGGTCTCAGGAAACAAAACAAATTCCCATGATACTAGTTAATTTAGGAGAGTTTTCTTGTGGGAATCTACATCCTTTTTGTATATATACATACATATATATATATGTATATGTTATATATGCTATATATGCACATAAATATTTAAAGTCATTATTTTATAGGCTATGGGTTGATCATGTTTTATGCTAGTGATGTTCAAACTTTTTTTGACTGCTCACCCCATTAGTAAAATATTTTTGAGCATGCATTCCTAATATCAACATAATGGGAGGGAATTTATCCCAACTGGCATACTTTAGGTTTTCTAGACTGGTTTCTCCACATGAGTATTTTTTAGGATCCCCTTCTGTCTATATGGTGGCCCAGGACTGGGAAAATGACAAAAATTCTACATTTATGCAGTGGTAGCCAGGGTGGTGTTCTTGTTCTGGGGAGTCACAGGAATGGTCATAGTTTTCTCATAAATGGTTGTTGAATTATTGCCACAAGGATAGGGATAGAAATGAGTGAAGGCATCAGTATGATATTGGATTATAGATGTGTCTCCAGAGATATTGAAGAGTGAACCTGGATATGTTCCTTCTCCTATGTGTCTGGTGAAGGTCAAGAAATTGGAGAGTGGTGGTTGACAGCTCATTGAGGGTAGAATGCATGGACTGATGACTGAACCTGGATTTGGTTGTAACTCAGGGTCTGAAAAGAATAGGTAACCATCCACTTCTCTTCTGAGGTTATTGCTAGAGGACTTAATCTCTGTCTCATTTTCCTCTTCTGTAAAATCTAGGTTATTAAGGATTCTAAATGCCAAATAGAGCATTTTGTATTTGCTCCTGGAAGCTACAGGAAATCACTCCAGTTTACTGAGTAGGGAGGTGACATACTCGGACTTTCTTTTTAGGACAATCACTTTAGTAACTGAGTGGAGAATGAATCAGAATAGGGAGAGACCTGAGGCAGGTAGATCCACCAGCATGTTATTGCAATAATCCAGATATGAAGTGAAATGATAAGGGTTCACACTAAAGTAGTGGCAGTGATGAGATGAGAAGGGGACATATTGGGGATGTGTTGCAAAGATAAAATTGATAGGCCTTGAAAATAACTTTGATGTGGGAGGATGGTGTTGTTCTCTACAGTAATAGTGAAGATAGGAGGGAAGGTTTAGCACAAAAGATAATGAACTCTATTTTGGATATATTGGGTTTAAGATGTCTATTTAGATATCTAGATTGAGATTTCATGAAGGCAATTTGAAGATGTGAGATTGGGACAGGAAAGTTGATCTGGGAATTATCAGCAAAATGATGGTCATCAAATCTATTGAAGTTGATGAGATCACTGAGTTAAAGAGTAGAGAGGGAGAAGATAACCCAGGACAAAAACTGAGGGACACATACAGTTAGGGGGTGTAAATATGGAGAAGGATCCAGAAAAGAAGATAGGAGCAGTCAAATGAGCAGAAGGAAGACCAGGAAAGTATGGTATCCTAAAAACCTAAAGTGAAGAGAGCATAGGGGAGGAGAGAGAGTGATGGACAAAGCTGCAGAGAAGTCAAGGTGATTATTGATCGAAAAGACCATTAAATTTGTCAAACAAGAGGTTGTTAGTTACTTTGGAGTTAGTTTTAGTGACATGATAAGATTAGAAGCCACATTGTAAACAGTTAAGAGGAGAGTAAAGATGAGAGAAAATGGAGGCACCAATTATTGATAGTCTTTTTGAGGAATTTAACTACAAAGGGCAGAAGAGATATAGGACAATAGTTATTAAGGATGGAGAGTTGTTTAGAGCATGTTTATAGCAGAAGGAAGAAACTAATAAAGGGAGAGGAAGAGATTGAAAATAAATGGAAAAAGTGGTTATGACAGAGGGGATAAATTTGTTGTAGGAAATGAAATGACATGGAATCACTTGAATAGGTAGAGGAGTAAGCCATGATAAAGAATAAGCCTTCTTCATGTGAAACAGGGCATCTAAGTGAAACTAGATGAACAAAAGGTGAGAAAAGAGAGTTCATAGGGAATGTTCTCAAATATTTTCTGAAATAAAGGAATCAGGGTTTTCAATTGAAAGACTTGGATTGAGGGTTCCATGGAAGGTTTGAGGAGGGATGAAAAGGTTTGGAAGAGTTGATGTGGAGACAGGGAGTTGATTAGGAAGGAATAGTAGGAGTGAGTAATAGGGAGGACCTAGCTGAGGTAACTTAAATTTGTAGTAGACCCAGTCAGAATGAGTACATGATATTTTGCACCTTTGTTCAACAGCATTTATGTAGGCATTAAGGAGACAAATGGTGGGAGTGATTCTAGGCTGAGTGAGGCTTCATTGTGTGTAATCCTTGATATGATAAAGGGACTGCGGATTCAAGACTTTTTGTATATCAAGGATATGGGCAACTAGATACAGTAGATACAGTGCCAGGTCTGAAGTCAGGAAGATTCACCTCCCTGAGTTCAATTTTTAAATGATTCTTGGTGGCTTCAGACCACAGAAAAGATGAATATTAGAATAATAATCTGTCATCATACTGTTTCTATTTGAATTTCTCAAATAAAATGTAAAAAATGAGAGAACAACAGTAATTATAACATTCAGATATCCTTAAGTTTGAAGGGAATTTTGGTTTTTTTAGTTTCCTTTGAAGCTCATGTCAAGCTCTATGATTTATACCACTGATGCATTCTATTGATTTCTAGTTTGAAGTGCTGAGTCCTGTAGGTATTCTGTAGGTATCATAAGTTTCATTATCCCCATTTTTTTTATGAAAAATCTGAAACTAAATGAGAGTAAAGGGTCTGTCCATGGTCATAGGGTGAGTAAATGTTAGAAATGGGATTTGAGTGCATGTTTTCTTGATGTTAAGTCTCTGTTTTTTTTCCCCTAGATGATACAAGTATTTTTTTTCCCCAAATATAGCTGTGGACTACATTTTCCCTCTCACCTTTAAAGGACTTTCCTGAAACAGTACTTTTAAAAAAAATCTATAAATTTTGGGGAAGCATTTTAAATTTTCTGGACACAGTAAAAATGATTTTCAAACGTTTCTTTGGTGCAGTGATTGGGTTAAGTGGCTTGCCCAGTGTCACACACTAGTAAGTGTTAACCGTCTGAGGCAGGTTTGAGCTCAGATCCTCATGACTGTGCTCTCTACCCAGTGTACTATCTAGTTGTTTCAAAAATTTGTTTTTAGGGGTGGCTAGGTGGCACAGTGGATAAAGCACTGGCCCTGGAGTCAGGAGTACCTGGGTTCAAATCCGGTCTCAGACACTTAATATTACCTAGCTGTGTGGCCTTAGGCAAGCCACTTAACCCCATTTGCCTTGCAAAAACCTAAAAATCAAAACAAAAAAAAATATTTGTTTTTAAAGAAGACATTTTTCTAACCTGCAGGGTTTTCTCTTTAATCCCAGCAGCCACCAAGAGTGATTTAAATGTTGGCATACCAAATTACAAATGATTATTTCCTTAGGTATTTTCTATTCACCTTCTCTGTCTCCCTCCTACTCCCCCCTTCTCTCAGGTAACTCATTAGCTACTTCTCTTGGCTGTTTGGGTCAAACCAGTAAGATCCAAGAAGATAATTCCCTTGGTCCAAGGAACTCAGACTAGCCACTGTTGGTTCTGCCCTCACTAGGGCTGCTAATTAGTTTTCTTTTCACCTATGATAGTATTTTCTGTGGTTCTTTGTGCAGGCTAAACTACTGAAGATCCTTGTATTTCTTGAGTATTGTGTTGCTTCAGCCCAGGTAGGTAGAGAAGATGGATGTAAAATTGATCACAAAAAGAATAGATTTCCTCAGATTTCAGTGGTAGAATGTTATGGTAATAGAATTAAAATTTACAGAAGTGAGTGGGAAGCTAAGTTTTAGACAGGAAGGATGGAGAAGATCTGAGCTCCAAAGAAAAAATAAATATGAGGTATTATAGACTATGGAGAAGGTAAAACATTCTGTGAAATAACCCTTTGTTTTAATCCAGGACAAAAGACTCACCACTAATTAACACTAAGGATTAGGTCAAACATAAGGCTGTGATAAAGAGTCATGAATTCAGTCTTTTACTTTTTGCCCCTACCAATGATACATTTTTAATTTTCCTTTTCCTTTTAGGAAGGGAGGAAAATTAACTACAAGTGGGTGAGAAGGAAGAATTTTTATCAAGTGGTTCACTTCTATTGCTACTTAAAGATCAGATGTATATAATCAATCAGCTGCAATGGGAAGGTTTTCAGTTTGGAGCAGTACAAAGTGTTATTCCTGGATACAAATAGCAGTGGAATAGAAATTGGTCTGTTGTGGAAAAAAAAATCATCAAAGAATCATTCAGGCTGATAGTAATATACTATCTGATTGTTCCTTTGCTATGGGATGGAGGCAAAACAACAAAAATCTTATTTTTAATCCTTAAATAGAATTTTTGTTATTAGGGATTATTTTCAGTTTCTATCATAGCAATTTAAAGAGGAAAGTGACAAAGACAATAGAAAGAGTGGAGCTCCCAGAAAAGAGAAGACTTTCAAGAACATACATAGAAGATTGTAATAAGATTGGCAATCATCATGTGTTCTTAGAGATCATTGACTTGAATTTAAAAGGAATTTCATTTGGATTTAAGGAAGAACTTTTTAGATCAGTGAGAAGGCACAGTGCTGGGTCTGAAGTTAGTAAGACTATTTCCCTGAACACAAATATGGCCTCAGATTTGTGTGACCTTGGGGAAGTTGCTTAACCCTGTTTGCCTTGGCTCTTCATCTATAAAATAAACTGGAGAAAGATATGGAAAACTACTCCATTCTCAATAGCAAGAAAATCCCATATGGGATCACAAAGGGTTGAACATGACTGAACAACGATAAGAACTTTTAGAATACTGGAAAGATCAATCACTCATATTATGTACCAAACAAGGCAGGGGATTCTCAATACCTATAACTTGAAGAAGAAAACATATGAATCTATTATAGGAGACTTGTCACTTCCTTTGAGAGAAAAATATAATGTTGGACTCAAGAGAGTGAGTAATAGAGAAACATTTACTTTTTTTTTTTTACCAAAGTTATTTAATCTGATAAAAGAAGCCATGGGTTTAATATCTGGAAAATCCATGAATTCCTTGAAAAGCATATAGAACCAACTAATCACTTTGAGCTAACCATTCTTATCTGCTATTTGTTCTTGATGACTAGGATCTGAGAGGTTATCTAGTCTAATCCTTTCATGTTTATTACTGAAGAACATTGAAGTCAAGGAAAGTTGATTGACTTGCCTAAGGTCATGCAGGTATAAAATATTAATTTTCTGACTAGAGTCAGTATTGTTTCTTTAGTCTGACATTTCCTTTTCATCAACTCTGACTTTAAAAGACACGCTTATTTTGGAAAACCAAGTCCACTCTCAAAGGACAAAAATTTGCCACCATTGAAGATATTCTAAGCCATTTTTAAAGGAATTACAGATTTATTTAGAGCAACCACAATATCTTTATCAAGTATTTCTGCTACCAAATATTCCCTTACTCATCCTCTGAATTTTTACTGCCAATCTTTACCCATGCATTAAGTCAAATTCACTCAGACAAATTCAATTCAGCAATAAGCATTTTATAAAGTAAGCTTTACATACAAAGCAATGAGATAGATGCTGGACATACAAAGATAATCAATGAAAGTGTCCTCGTCTTTGAGATCTAACCATCTAGTGAACCATCCAACAATCAGGTAGTATTCCTCTCTTCATTGTCTTCACCAGAGCCTCCTAAACTCCATGGTTTCAGCACTGATATTTGTTGTCATGATGCAGTGGATAGAACAAAAGAGATGGAGGTAAGTAGGACCAAGTTCAAATTTTATCTCAGAAACTTACCATCAGGAACTTATCTCAGAAACTAGTTGCAACAGAGCAAATTTCCTTACTAAAGTCATTTATCTTATTGACATCAAGTCCTCTCATTTACATTAGTAAAATTATCTAACCTTCTCAGGGGAATACTTTGATGGCAATTACATTTAATTGTACCCTTGTTTTCACACCTTGTTTCACAGTAAGAAACAGGGATCTTGAAGAGGCTATTGCCTTGTGTGAAAGGTTAAAATACAATTTGACTTGAAACACAGATCCTGAGCAATTCAGAGCACTAATATTATAGCCACATATATTTTTTTATATTGTTATCCCCTTCCTTCAGGCAATATCACTGCAAGCTGTGCTCATTGAAGTCAATGGTTGAAGTGAGTCATTCTGTAGTGGTTGAATTTGTGTTCCATGGACTCTCTGATTCGTGGGAGATCCAGCTTCTCTTTCTGTTCTCCTCTGTGGTCTATATGGCAAGTATTCTGGAAAATCTGTTCATTTTGCTTACTGTGATCTTTTATCCACATTTTACACTCTCCTATGTACTTCCTATTGGCTAACCTGCCCCCGCACTGACAATGGGCAGTTCCATTGCAGCCCCCACAATGATCTGTGATCTTTTCAGGAATCACAAAACCATTTCATTTGGTGATTGTGTTGCTCAGATGTTCTTTAGCCATGCTCTTGGTGGTATTGAGATGGTGCTGCTCATTGCCATGGCCTTTGACAGGTATGTTGCCATATGTAAGCTTCTCCATTATCTTACCATGATGAACCCAAGAATGTGTATTTTGTTTATGTTTCTTGCCTGGATCACTGGGGTCATACACTCAGGGGTCCAATTGACTTTTGTTGTAGACTTGTCTTTTTGTGGTCCTAATATATTGAATAGTTTTTTCCTGTGACCTACCTCAGTTCATCAAATTGGCCTATACTGATACTTACAGACTGCTAATAGTGGGTTCATCTCTCTGGCTTGCATTTGTGTATTGATCATCTATTACATCTTCATCCTAGTCACCGTACAGAAGTATTCTTCAGGTGTTTCTTCCAAAGCCTTCTCCACCCTGGCAGCTCACATCACTGTGGTACTTTTGTTCTTTTGTCAATTGATTTTTTCTATCTGTAGCTTCATTCTATATCTCACCTGGATAAGTTTCTTGCCATCTTTGAAGTAATTGTTACTCCTTTTCTGAATTCAGTCATCTGTGTAACCATGGAACAAAGAGATGAAATTGGGACAGAGGAGAATGTACAGTCCAGGTTGTTCTCTCTTTTTAAATTTATCTTGCATTTTACAATTTTCCTCTAATCTTACTTCCCTCCCCTCACCTCCACAGAAGGCAATTTGTCAGTCTTGACATTGTTTCCATGGTATACATTGATCCAAATTGAGTGTGATGAGAGAGAAACCATATCCTTAAGGAAGAAATATAAATATAAAGAGATATAAAGAGATAGCAAGATCAGAAAATAAAATATGTTTTTTTCCCCTAAATGTAAGGTAATAATAGTCCTTGGTCTTTGTTCAAACTCCACAGTTGTTTCTCTGGATACAGATGGTATTCTCCATTGCAGAGAGCCCCAAATTGTCTTCGACTGTTGCACTGATGGAATGAACAAGTCCATCAAGGTTGATCATCACTCCCAAGTTGCTGTTAGGGTATACAGTGTTTTTTGGTTCAGCTCATCTCACTCAGTATCAGTTCATGCAAATCCTTCCAGACTTCCCTAAATTCCCATCCCTCCTGGTTTCTAATAGAAAAATAGTTTCCATGACATACATATACCATGGTTTGCTAAGCCATTCCCTAATTGAAGGGCATGTACTTGATTTCCAATTGTTTGCCACCACAAACAGGGCAGCTATGAATATTTTTGTACAAGTGATGTTTATACCCCTTTTCACCATCTCTTCAGGGTATAGACCCAGTAGTGGTATTGCTGGATCAAAGGGTATGGATATTTTTGTTTACCTTTGGGCATAACTCCAAATTTCTCTCCAGAAGGTTGGATGAGTTCACAACTCCACCAACAGTGTAATAGTGTCCCAAATTTCTGACAACCATTTCAACAATGATCATTTTCCTTTCTGGTCATACTGGCCAGTTGGAGAGGTGTGAGGTGGTACCTCTAATAAGTATCTCTAATAAGTAATGATTTAGAGCAATTTTTCATATGTCTATGGATTGCTTTGATCTCATCTGTAAATTGTCTTTGCATATCCTTTGATCATTTGTCAATTGGGGAATGGCTTTTTTTTTAAAAATATGACTCAGTTCTCTGTATATTTTAGAAATGAGTTCTTTGTCAGAAAAATTAGTTGTAAAGATTGTTTCTCAGTTTACTACATTTCTTTTGATCTTGGTTACAGTGGTTTTGTCTGTGCAAAAGTTTTTTAATTTAATGTAGTTGAAATCATCTAGTTTGTTTTTAGTGATGTTCTCCATCTCTTCCTTAGTCATAAACGATTTCCCTTTCCATAGATCTGACAGGTAAACTAATCCTTGTTTTTCTAATTTGCTTATAGTATTGTTTTTTTATATGTCTAAATCCTGTATCCATTTGGATCTTATCTTGGTATAGGGTGTTGAGGTGTTGGTCTAATCTAACTTTCTTCCATGCTAACTTCCAATTTCCCCAGAAGTTGTTATCAAAGAGAGAGTTCTTATCCCAATAGCTGGACACTTTGGGTTTATCAAACAGTGGATTACTATAATTGTTTCCACATTTGGGTTGTTCTCTTAAAGAAATTCTCAAAAATGCCTGGTGGGTCAAGACCATGGATCTTGAGACTTTTGAATCTGGAGGAATGAAAAAGTTTTTGTTTGAAGCAGCAGAGAAAGATATATATTTATGCCACAGAATATGCCTTGGTTTGCTACATATAACCAGAAATTTATTACCTTCAAGAATTTGTATCTTCAGCTAATTAAAGTAATTTTAATAATAATGATAGTTGACATGTATAGCAGTTATAATGTGTGAAGACCTATGCTAAGTCTTTGAAATTATTAACTCATTTGATCCTCACAATAATCTTGGGTGGCAGAAGGGTGTTATATAAGTATTTTTTCACATTTTATAATTAAAGAAACTGATTTTGTAGTTATGTGATTTGCCCAAAGTCTCTTGGTGATTAAGTGTTTGAGTCAAGATTTGAACTTATGTTTTCTTCCTGACTCCAGGCTCAGGGCTTTCTCTATTGGACCACTTAGCTGCTTCTAAACTCCTGAACTATGCTTCAGTTCCCAGAATGAGAAGGAGAAGTGATACAACGGTCCCACAGTACTGGAAATGAATGTTATTTCCTGTCCCATCAATATTTCCCTCACAATATTTAACTTTTTCATAGTAACCACAATCTTGTAAGCACAGGTAACCCAAGTCTATTTCAACATTTAACTGGTTCATTTCTAATTTCATTGCATTTAAATTTATTTCCAAAGTATTATGTATAAGGTATTGTACTAGGACTTGAAGACAGGAAGACAAAATGGAGTCACTCTCTACTGTGATGTAGTGGAATGGGTGAAGCCATGCAGTCCTGGGTTCAAATCTTACCTCACATAGTTTAATAGCTGTGTGGTCCTGGACCTATTGTTTAGCCTCTCTGTGTCTCCATTTCTTTATTACATTAGAATAATAATAGAACTGACATCAAATGAGATAATGTTTGCCCTATGTTTAGCAAACTTAACAATTCTATTTAACTTGTCATCTACTCTTATTATTTTTTTAGGTCTCTTTTTTGTAAGGCAAATGGGGTTAAGTGGTTTGTCCAAGGCCACTTCTCAGGGTGCTTTATACTTGTATTTGCATTCTTTCCTCTCATTTATTATTAGGATTCCCCATTATTTCAATATTCACTTTCATTTCTTCTCATATTTTCATCTCTAACATGAACTTAGACAATCATAGAATCATAGCCTTTGAGAATTGGAAGGGATTTCACCAGCCCTATATACTGATCCATACCTCAAATCAATCTCCATTATATTAAATCTTAGAAGTTGTTATGGGGGCAGCTAGGTGGCACAGTGGATAGAGCACTGACCCTGGATTTAGGAGGACCCTGAGTTCAAATCTGACCTCAGATACTTAATAATTGCCCAGAAGTGTGACCTTGGGCAAGTCACTTAATTTAAATATTGACTTAATAAAAAAAAATTTAAAAAAGTAGTTATAGGCAACTTTGTGGTGCAGTGAATAGAGTTCTAGGTCTGGAGTTGCAAATCTGGCTTTATTAACTGGATGAACCTGGGCATGTTGCTCACTTAACTGTATTTTTCTCAGTTTTCCCATCTGTAAAATGAGCTAGGGGTTAAGTGATTTGCCCAAGTTCGCACAGTTAGGTAATTATTAAGTGTCTTGGGCCAGATTTGAACTCAGGTCCTCCTGACTCCAGGGATGGTGCTCTATCCACTGCACCACCTAGCAGCCCTTTGACTCTGGTGTCTTTGCCAAGAAAATCCCGAATGGGGTCTTGAAGAGTGGAATTTTACTGATTATGATTGTACAAACAAGGAAGAAATGTTTTTACAGATCTTCCTGGATGGTTGACCTCTATCCTATTTCAAGACAAGTCTTTCTATTTTTATATAATACTAATGATTAGAAGTTTTTCCTGCCATCAAATCTAAATTTACCCATTTGTAGATTCCACCTAGAGCTCCTCAAATAAACATCAAATAAACATGCAATCCTTGTTCCTCTTGACAGCCCTTCAAATATAGCTGTCATATCTTTTCTACCTTGCCTTAGACTTCTTTTTCCCCTTCATGTAAAACATGATCGGTTTTTTCATATACAATAGTACCTTGATACTTGTAGACTTCATAACTCATTAAAGTTATTACTTGTACCATTTTGATGTGAAAAAATTGTTTTAGCCCTCCTAGCTTGCTAGAACTTGTGTGATTCACCATGCCTTTCTACAAGAAAAAATGCTTCTTCACTTGCTGCTTGCTCCTCTCTTAGCATGAACTAGAGGTTGACCATCAGAATAAAAGCTCACGAATGATCCAGAACCCCAGATTAAGCCCAGTTAATCATTGGGTCTTTTGGTTCAGAGTGAATGTAAATAGCAATGGTTACTATTTTGGCCATAAACCTTTGGGGCCTCCCCTCCCCTATTGACTTTTTTTTTGACTCTGAAAAAGTAGTTATTCTTTCCTTCATTTCTTGTTTACCTGTCTTAATCACTGAGAAACCCTGAAGGTTTTGTCTTCTGGTTTAATTTTTTTTTTTGACTAAGCAAAAGTGACTATTCTTGGTCAGTCAAACTGTGACCTAGGAAATACCCCTCGTTTTAAAAGGTCAAGGTCTTTCATCCAAAGCCACCTCTAGATGATCTGATCCATATCTGGCCACTGTTTCCAGAAGGCTCCAGAGGAGAAAATGAAGTTGGTAACTTTGTATAGCTTAAATCTAATTCCATTACATGTCTTGGCATCACCACTCTGATAGCATGGTCCTTTTCCATAATGAAGGAAAGGAGCAGCTAGGTGCTACAGTGAATAGAGCACTGGTCCTGGAGTCCAGAGAACCTGAATTCAAATCTGACCTCAGACACTTACTAATTACCTAGCTAATTACCTTACTAATTACCTATCATTCATCAATTGATGGACATCCCCTCAATTTCCAATTTTTTGCCACCACACAAAGAGGTACTATAAATATTTTTGTACATATGTGTCCTTTTCCTTTTTTGTTTATAATCTCTTTTAGGAGATAGACCTAGTAGTGGTATTGTGAAGTCTAAAGAGTATGTATGATTTTTGATAATTTATCGATTGGTAAATGATTCTTATTTTTATGAATTTATGAATTCTTATTTTTATGAATCAATTCTTTGTGTTTGAAAATTGATGTCTTTTGAAGAGAAATTTACTTCAAAACTTTTTTCACAGTATTGCTAATTGTATTTCCCTCTGTCTTATTTCTCCATCTACTTATTCAATTCTCCCTCCTTTCAAATTCTACCTCCTTAAAAGTGCTTTGCTTTTCTTTCCTCTCCCTTGATCTGCCCTCCCTTGTTTCATCCTCACCCTCTCTGATCCCCTTCCCTTTCTCCTTTTCTGTAAAATTGATTAGATTTCTATACTCATTTAAGTGGGTATGTCATTCCCTCTTTGAACCAATTCTGAGAATAAATTTTACTGACTCCCCCAACCTCTTCCTCTTCTCCTTCACTGCTCTTTTCATATGAGATAATTTACTTCATTCTACTTCTCCATTTTTATTTCTCTTAGTATATTCCTCTCTCATCCCTCGGTTTTTTTTTTTTGATACTGTGTTTTCACATTCAGGAATGTAAAAGTTTAACCTTACTAAGTCCCTTATTATTTTCCTTTCCTATTTATCTTTTTATACTTCATTGGGTCTCATCATTGAAGATCAAATTTTCTGTTCAGTTCTGGTCTTTTCATCAAGAAAGTTTAAAAGTCCCCTATTTCAGTGAATGTCCATCTTTTCCCATGAAAGTGTCCAATTTTGCTGAGTAGTTCATTCTTGGTTGTAGTCCAAGCTCATTTGACTTCTAGAATATCATATTTCGAATCCTTCAGTGCTTTAATGTGGAAGCTGTTGAATCTTGTATTGCCAGGATTGTAACTCCACAATATTTGAATTGTTTCATTCTGGCTGCTTTAATATTTTCTCCTTGACTTGGAAGCTCTGGAATTTGATTATAATAAATCTGAGAATTTTCATTTGGGGATCTTTTTCAGGAGGTGGTGTGTATATTATTTCATTTTTTGAATTTTTATTTAAGGAAATAGGATTAAGTGACTTGCCCACGTCCACAACTAGACAACTAATTGTCGGAGGTCAAATTTGAACTCAGGTCCTCCTGACTCCAGGGCTGGTACTCTATCCAGTATGCCACCTAGCTGCCCCTGGGTATATTATTTCAAATTCTATTTTTCCCTTTGATTCCAAAATATCAGGGAAGGTTTCCTTGATAATTTATTTATTTACTTTTTTTTTAACAAGGGAATGGGGTTAAGTCAGTTGCCTAAATTCACACAGCTAGTAAGCATCAAGCATCTGAGGTCAGACATGAATTCAGATCCTCCTGACTCCAGGGACAATGATCTATCTACTGTTGCCTCCTCCTTGATATTTTCTTGAAAGTCTGTTTTAGACCCTTTTTTTGATCATGGCTTTCAGGTAGTTCAATAATTTTTATGTAATATCTTCTGGATCTAACTTCCAGAGCAGTTGTTTTTCCAATAAGTTATTTCACATTTTCTTTGCATCTTTCTGTTTTTCGTGAATTGTTTCTTGATTTCTCATAATGTGATTAGCTTCCCTTTGCACAGTTCTCATTTTGAAGGGATTATTTTCTTCCGTGAATTTTTGTATCTCCTTTTGCATTTGGTCAATTCTGCTTTTTAAGGCATTTTTTTCTTTCATTTTTTTGTACCTATTTGACCATTTGGCCTAGTTTGTTTTTTTAAGGTGCTATTTTCTTCAGTATTTTTTTTTTGTTCCAAACTGTTGACTCTTTTTTCATAATTATATCTCTCTCTTTTCTCTTCTCAATATTTCTTCTACCTCTCTTACTTGTTTTTCAAACTCCTTTTTGAGATCTTCCAGGACCTGAGACAAATTTATATTTTTCTTGGAGGCTTTGGATGTTGGAACTTTGACTATTATTTCCTTCTGAGTGTCTATTTTGAACTTCCTTGTTGTGATAGTAACTTTCTATGGTCAAAGTTTTTGTTATCTGTTTGCTCATTTCCAAGCCCATTCTTTATCTTTTAATTCTGTTAAACTAGAACTGTGTTTCCATATTAAAGGGATCACCATCCCAAGCTTCAGCTGCTTGTGTAGCTTCTTTCAAAGATACTTCTAGGTACCTGTATGTTTTCAACTTTTCTGAGGTGGTATGATCTAAGTCCTGTGGTTTGGTCTGTGGGTGGACCCAAATACTCTTTTTGCTTCCCTGGAAGTATGAGAAGTGTCCTTGCTCCCTTGCACTGCAAGCTTTGGTGTGCTAGTGCTCCTCCTCACTCTGGTACTGCCACCTAGGACTGTGTCCCAGATCTGAGTTCAGGCAAATCATCAGTGTCTTGTAATTTCCCTCTGACCAGTTGTCCAATCCCTTACAATCTGTGGATTTAGAGCACCAGAAGAAGAACTGCTGCTGCCTCTCTCAAGGACTGCCTTTGGTTTACCAAGGCCAGATTTGCCTTGGTACTGGACTGTGCTCTACTCTCATCCAGGTGCTAAAGACCTTTTATGCTGTTTTTCTAAATTATTTTTGGAATCTATCAAGTGAGAGGTCTGGAAACCATCATGGTTTCTCAAAGGCCTACTCCTGGGCACTTAGAGAGTTTGCAGGAACGTCTCTTGCACCAAAGTTGAGAGGAACACAGTCCTGGGCACTGGACTATGTTCCTCTAACCCTTGGTATAAGAGACATTCCTGCAAACTTTCTAAGTTGTCTTGATTTGGAAAATTGTTTCACTCTATTTTTGTTGTTGTTGTTGTTGTTGTTGTTGTTGTTGTTTGAATATGAGTGTGAGTTCTGCTGTTTTTTTTTTTTTTTTTAAATTTTTATTAAAGATATTATTTGAGTTTTACAATTTTCCCCCAATCTTGCTTCCCTCCCCCCACCCCAACCCCACAGATAGCACTCCGTCAGTCTTTACTTTGTTTCCATGTTGTACCTTGATCCAAATTGGGTGTGATGAGAGAGAAATAATATCTTTAAAGAGAACAGAATTCTCAGAGGTAACCAGATCAAACAATAAGACATCTGGGTTTTTTTTCCTGAATTAAAGGGAATAGTCCTTGTACTTTGTTCAAACTCCACAGCTCCTTATCTGGATACAGATGGTACTCTCCTTTGCAGACAGCCTAAAATTGTTCCCAATTGCTGCGCTGATGGAATGAGCAAGTCCTTCAAGGTTGAACATCACTCCCATGTTGCTGTTAGGGTGTACAGTGTTTTTCTGGTTCTGCTCATCTCACTCAGCATCAGTTCATGCAAATCCCTCCAGGTTTCCCTGAAATCCCATCCCTCCTGGCTTCTAATAGAACAATAGTGTTCCATGACATACATATACCACAGTTTGCTAAACCATTCCCCAATTGAAGGACATTTACTGGATTTCCAATTCTTTGCCACCACAAACAGGGCTTCTATAAATATTTTTGTACAAGTAATGTTTTTACCCTTTTCCCTCATCTCTTCAGGGTATCGACCCATTAGTGGTATTGCTGGGTCAAAGGGTATGCACATTTTTGTTGCCCTTTGGGCATAGTTCCAAATAGCTCTCCAGAAGGGTTGGATGAGTTCACAGCTCCACCAACAGTGTAATAGTGTCCCAGATTTCCCACATCCCTTCCAACAATGATCATTATCCTTCCTGGTCATACTGGCCAATCTGAGAGGTGTGAGGTGGTACCTCAGGGAAGCTTTAATTTGCATTTCTCTAATAATTAATGATTTAGAGCATTTTTTCATATGGCTATGGATTACTTTGATCTCCTCATCTGTAAATTGCCTTTGCATATCCTTTGACCATTTGTCAATTGGGGAATGGCTTTTTGTTTTGAAAATATGACTCAGTTCTCTGTATATTTTAGAAATGAGTCCTTTGTCAGAATCATTAGTTGCAAAGATTGCTTCCCAATTTACTCCTTTTCTTTTAATCTTGATTACATTGGTTTTATCTGTGCAAAACCTTTTTAATTTAATGTAATCGAAATCATCTAATTGGTTTTTAATGATGTTCTCCAACTCTTCTTTAGTCATAAACTGTTCCCCTTTCCATAGATCTGACAGGTAGACTAGTCCTTGATCTTCTAATTTGCTTATAGTATTTTTTTTATGTCTATGTCCTGTAACCATTTGGATCTTATCTTGGTAAAGGGTGTGAGGTGTTGGTCTAATCTAAGTTTGTTCCATACTAACTTCCAATTATCCTAGCAGTTTTTATCAAAGAGGAGTTTTTATCCCGGTGGCCTGACTCTTTGGGTTTATCAAACAGCAGATTACTATAATCCTCTCCTGCTTTTACACCTAGTCTATTCCACTGGTCCACCACTCTATTTCTTAGCCAATACCAAACAGTTTTGATGACTGATGCTTTATAATATAATTTTAGATTGGGTAGTGCTAAGCCACCTTCGTTTGCATTTTTTTTTTCATTAAGCTCCTGGCTATTCTTGACTTTTTATTTCTCCATATGAATTTACTTACAATTTTTTCTAACTCATTAAAGTAATTTTTTGGAATTTTGATTGGTAGGGCACTAAACAGATAGTTTAGTTTTGGTAGAATTGTCATTTTTATTATATTAGCTCTACCTATCTATGAGCAGTTGATATTTGCCCAGTTATTTAAATCTGATTTAATTTGCGTGAGAAGTGTTTTATAATTGTTTTCAAAAAGATTCTGAGTCTGCCTTGGCAAATAGACTCCCAAGTATTTTACACTGTTTGAGGTTACTTTGAATGGGATTTCTCTCTCTAGCTCTTCCTGCTGTTTCTTGATAGTCATATATAGGAAAGTTGAGGATTTATGGGGGTTTATTTTATAACCTGCAACTTTGCTAAAATTGCTAATTGTTTCCAGTAGTTTTTTTAGATGATTTCTTGGTATTCTCTAGGTAGACCATCATGTCATTTGTGAATAGTGAGAGTTTTGTCTCTTCTTTCCCAATTCTAATTCCTTTAATTTCTTTTTCTTCTCTAATTGCTGATGCTAACATTTCTAATACAATATTGAATAGTAGTGGTGATAATGGGCACCCTTGTTTCACCCCTGATCTTATTGGGAATGCCTCTAGCCTCTCCCCATTGAGTATAATGCTTGTTGATGGTTTCAGATAGATACTGCTAATTATTTTAAGGAACAGTCCATTTATTCCTACACTCTGTAGTGTTTTTAATAGGAATGGATGCTGTATTTTGTCAAAAGCTTTTTTCAGCATCTATTGATATGATCATATGGTTTCTGATAGGGTTTTTATTGATATAATTGAGTATACTAACAGTATTCCTAATATTGAACCAACCCTGCATTCCTGGAATAAATCCTACTTGATCATAATGTATTATCCTAGTGATGACTTGTTGTAGTCGATTTGCTAAGATTTTATTTAAGATTTTTGCATCTATATTCATCGATTTTCTTTCTCTGTTTTAACTCTTCCTGGTTTAGGTAACAGTACCATATTGGTTTCATAGAAAGAGTTAGGCAGAGTTCCAGCTTTCCCTATTTTTCCAAAGAGTTCATATAGGATTGGAACCAATTGTTCCTTAAATGTTTGGTAGAATTCACTTGTGAATCCATCAGGCCCTGGAGATTTTTTTTAGGGAGTTCAATAATGGCTTGTTGAATTTCTTTTTCTGAGAAAGGATTGTTCAGGTATTTAATCTCTTCTTCATTTAACCTGGGCAGCTTATATTTTTGTAAATATTCATCCTGAAGATTATCAAATTTATTGGCATAAAGTTGGGCAAAATAATTTTGAATTATTGCTTTAATTTCCTCCTCATTGGTGGTGAGTTCACCTTTTTCATTTATAATACTAGTAATTTGGTTTTCTTCTTTCTTTTTTTTAATCAAATTGATGAGAGGTTTATCAATTTTATTGTTTTTTTCATAATACCAACTTTTGGTTTTATTTATTAATTCAATAGTTTTTTTGCTTTCAATTTTATTAATTTCTCCTTTAATTTTTAAAATTTCTAATTTGGTATTTGGGGATTTTTGATTTGTTCTTTCTCTAATTTTTTTTAGTTGCATGTTTAGTTCATTGATTTCCTCTTTCTCCAATTTATTCATATAAGCATTTAGAGCTATAATATATCCCCTGAGAGTTGCTTTGAATGAATCCCATAGGTTTTGGTATGTTGTTTCATTATTATCATTATCTAGGATAAAATGGTTAATTCTTTCTATAATTTGTTTTTTGGTCCAGTCATTTTTTAACATGAGGTTATTCAGTTTCCAATTTGCTCTGGGTCAGTATCTCCTTGGCATAGTGTTGCATATATTTGATTTATCTAGATCTGATAGTGGGAGGTTGAGGTCTCGTACTAGTAGAGTTTTGCTGTCTATGTCTTCCTGTAATTCTTTCAGCTTCTCCTCTAAGAATTTGGGTGCTGTCCCACTGGGTGCATATATATTCAATATTGAAATGACTTTATTGTCTATGGTACCTTTTAGGAGGATAAAGTTTCCTTCCTTATCTCTTTTAACACTATCTGCTTTTGCTGCTGCTTTGTCAGATAAGGATTGCTACCCCTGCTTTTTTTACTTCAGCTGAAGCAAAATATATTTTGCTCCAACCTTTTACCTTTACTCTATATGTATCTCTCTGCTTCAAATGAGTTTCTTGTAAGCAGCATATTGCAGGATTCTGGTTTTTAATCCACTCTGCTATTTGCTTACATTTTAAGGGAGAGTTCATCCCATTCACATTCAAGGTTATGATTACTAATTCTTTATTGCCCTCTGTGCTATCTTCCATCTGTTTGTATTTTCCCCCTTTCCCCCCTTTTATCCATATTCTCCAATATTTTGTTTTTGAATACCACCCCCTTTAGTGTGTTTGCCCTCCTATATCACACCCTCCCCTTTCTTTCCCCTTTCCCTGCTCCCTTTCCTTCCTTTTGTTATTTCCCCTTATTTCCTCCACTCCCCTTCCCTTTCTCTGTCCCCCCTCCCCTTTTCCCCTTTTAATTCTAGAAAGGTTAGATGTTTTATAAGTTAACTGAGTATGTGTAGGTTCACTTTAAGCCAAGTCTGATGAGAAGAAGATTCAGGTGTTTATCCTCTATTCCCTTCTTCCCCTCTATTACCATAGTTTTTTTGTACCTCTTAGTGTAATGAGATTTGTCCCATTCAATCCCCTCCCTCCTCCCGTCTCTTTCCTGTCCCCCCTTTTTAGGGAGGTAGTGTATTTTTTTTAGATCATTCTATCTAAGTCATAGAAAATTCTGAGTGTCTGTCCCTTCTAGTTCAGTATATTCTGTTGAATAGAGTCAAAATTCCAGAGAGTTATTAGAGTCTTTCTCCCCAGTGGAGTTAAAACCAGTTACATCCCATTAGATATCAGTCTCATGGATAGGTCATGGATGTCCATCATTTCTGGCTCGGTATATTCTCTCTGTTAGAGTTACATTTCTCAGGATTTATGAGAGTCTCTTCCCCGCCCCCCATGCTGGGATATAGACAGTTTCAACTTGCTGGATTGCATTTTTTTCCTTTTACTGCCCCCCCTTTTTTTACCTTTTCATGTGTTTCTTGAACCTCCTGTTTGATATCCAAATTTTCTGTTTAGCTCTGGTCTTTTCATCCGAAATTTTTGGAATTCTTCCACTTCATTAAATGTCCATCTTTTTCCCTGGAAGAGAAGGCTCAGCTTTGCAGGAAAGTAGATTCTTGGCTGCATTCCAAGCTCCCGTGCTCTTTGAATTATCTCATTCCAGGCCCTTCGATCCCTTAAAGTTGATGCAGCCAGGTCCTGCGTGATCCTTACTGTGGCTCCTTGATATTTAAATTGTTTCTTTCTGGCTGCTTGCAGGATTTTTCTCTTTTACCTGATAGTTCTGCTGTTTGGCCACAACATTCCTTGGTGTTTTCATTTTAGGATCTTTTTCTGGTGGGGATCGATGTACTCTTTCAATAACTAATTTGCCCTCTGATTCGATGATGTCAGGGCCGTTTTCCATCGCTAGATCCTGTAATATTAAGTCCAGGGTCTTTTTCTCTTCAATGTTTTCTGGAATTCCTATAATTTTCAGGTTTCCCCTCCTCGATCTATTCTCGAGGTCAGTGGTTTCTATTTTTTTCTATTTTTTGATTTTGTTTAACTGACTCTTGCTGTCTTGTGGAGTCATTAGTTTCTGTAGACTCCATTATTTTTTGGGGGGAGGAGTTTTCTTCATTAACCTTTTCCAGTTGGTCAATTCTACTTTTGAAAGAGCTTTCCATTTGACCAATTGAGGTTTTGAGAGAACTAATTTCTTTTTGCATTTGCTCATTTGAGGATCTGAGAGAATTGTTCTCATTTTGTAATTGTCCAATTCTACTTTCTAAGGTTTTGTTTTCTTGTTTCAAGGTATTAACTGTCTCCTCCAAATTTTCCAGTTGATTTTTAAACTCCTTCCTTATTTCTTCAAGGAAGTCTTTAAGTGCTGGAGACCAGATTGTATTCTCCTCAGATGTTCCAGGCCTCTCTGGGTTGGGGTCTTTCCCTTCCAGGAATTTTTCTATGGATCCACCTTTCTGCTGACCCTTCTTCATTATGCTAAGACCTTGAGTTGGGTGGGGCTGGTTCACCTGGGCTTGGGATCTCTAAAGGCTTTACTGAGTGCAGTTTCTGTGGCTGGCCAGTAGGAGGTGCTGGTTGCCCTCTCTGGGGTGTCTGTGACCTTGGTTGCAAGGCCTTCTCCCTTTGCTTGAGGGAGGGTATTGGAGCTATTGAATTCTTTTGCCTTCAATCAGTGGTGGGCTTTACCCTGGCCTGAGGTGATTCCTCAGCTGGGCTAGTTCTTTTGCTCACACACCTGGGCCTGAGGCAGAAGTAATTTGCATTTGTTTGGGAGGAGGCCTCAGTGCAACGGAAGCGTGGGCTCAGAGTTTCTTAGACCTGAGGAGCTGCAGAGATCCTGCACCAGACCTCTCCCCGCAGCCCCTTCTCCAAGCTCCAGGGGTACAGCACCAACACCAGCGCCTCTGCTTTCCCGCAGACCCAAGCCCCCTTCGTCCAGCCCCACCGCTGATCCATCAGGTTCGGCTCTCAGGCCCTCAGACTCCCGGTTCCAATTCAGCGGTTGATCTGGCTGATCCCGGGCTGATCTTCCCTCGGAGCTCAGACTCACCTGCCAGTACTCAGTCAAGGCTGCTGCAGTTGACAAATCCTGAGGTAAATTTTCCTCTCCTGGCTTTTCTTTCTGGGTTTCCTGGTTCAGATTTCTTTTAAGAGGTTTGTTTCATGTGATAGATGGGGAAGAGATCAGGAGATTTTAGAACTGTGCCTGTCTTCTCTCCGCCATCTTGTCCGGAAGTCCTGAATGAGTCCAGTGCTGCTGTTTTTTAGAGTCATTATTTAAAATTATTTGAAGGTGCTTGGGGGAGAGCTCAGGTGAGTCCTTATCTTTACTTTTGACTAGTAGCTTTATCCTTATGAATGTTCAGTAAGTTCTCCTTAACATTTTTGGCTGCAAAATTATTGCTGTTTATCCATGACTTCTCATGGATAACATGACTTTATGCCAAAATGAAAATCTTTACATTTTTCCCTGTTAATTTTCACCTTATTAGATTTAACTCAATGCTATATAACCTTCAGAAAATTCCCTGGAGGGGTGGAGCCAAGATGGCAGCAAGATAGTAGCATTTCCCAGGAACTCCTTCCACAATGAACTGCAAAGGCTGTAAAATTATGAGTCTAGCCAAAATTTAAAGGGGCAGAACACACAGAAAGACAGTGTTACATTTTCCAGTCCAAGATAACTTAGAAGTTCCATGGGAAAGGTGTATCTCACCAGGACTGGGAGTTGGAAAAAACCCTGGTCTCAGCACAGCCCAGGAACAGTTTAAAGGTGCAGGGAGAGAATTATGCTACACTAGAATGAGTTCTGCAGTGACAATCGGGGGCCTGCACCTCCAGAACACAGCCCACAAATGGTAAGGGGGTCAGGGGAAAAGGCAGAAATTCCTCTGCTCTCCATTGGGGCAGGATTATGCTGTTTGCCCACAGTGAGATCCAGGTTGTGGTTTGGGCTTCCATACTAAGATAGCTGAGCAGGAATCCACCTTACAGCTCCAGGGCAGGGGGGAGTGCTGTGGTCTTCTACATATAAAAGCACAGGCAAGAGAGCATAAAACCTTGGAGGAATAAAGGTCTCAGTGGGATGTCCCCCCAAAACCCTCAAAGCCTTGGAAGTGCTGAAAATTTGTCTTGGGCTCAGGATATGAGTAAACAACAGAAAAAGAAGAATCTGACCATAGATAATTAATTTAATCCAATGGAAGATCAAAACACATATTCAGATGATGACAAAACTGAAACCTCAAAGAGAAATAGAAAATGGCCCCAGACTATGGATGAGCTCAAAAAAGACTTTGAAAAGCAATTAAGAGAGGTGGAGGAAAAATTGGGAGGAGAAATGAGCATGGTGCAGAAATCAATAGCTTGGTGAAAGAAATACAAAATACTGAAGAAAATAATATCTTAAAAACCAGTTTATGTCTAATGGAAAAAACAAAAGACAAATGAGGAGAAGAATGCCTTTAAATATAGAATTGGCCAGCTGGAAAAGGAGATGAAAAAAAGTTCTCTGAAGAAAATAATTCCTTCAATTGCAGAATGGAACTAAATGAAGCTGATGACTTTGCAAGAAATGAGGAAGAAATAAAACTCTTCCCCAAAAGTCAAAAATTAGAAGAAAATGTGAAATATCTCATTGGAAAAACAATGGACCTCAAAAACAGATCCAGAAGAAACAATTTAAAAATTATTGTGCTTCCTGAAAGTCACAACCAGGAAAAGAACATAGACTTCATTTTTCAAGAATTAATACAGTAAAATTGCCCTGAGATCCTAGAAGCAGAAGGTAAAATAGAAATTGAGGAATTCACCGATCACCTCCTGAAAAAGATCCCAAAAGAAAAACTTCCAGGAATATTATAGCCAAATGCTCAAACTCCCAAATCAAAGAGAAAATCCTAAAAGCTGCCAGAAACAAACCAACAACTGAAGCTCCATACTCAGGATTACACAGGATCTGGCAGCATCTACATTAAGGTCTTATAAGGATTGTAATATGATGTTCTGGAAGGGAAAAGATCTTGATTTACAACTGAGAATCAACTACCCAGAAAAACTGAACATCCTCTTGCACGGGAAAAGATGGACTTTCAGTGAAATGTAGTCTTTCAAACTTTCCTATTGAAGCAACCAGAGCTGAACAGAAAGCTTGATCTCCAAGTAGAGGACTTGGGTGAACCATAGAGGGGGTGGATGAGAAGGACTCATTATGAGGAACTTAATGATACTGAACTGTTTGTATTCCTGCATGGGAAGAAGATGTTGATAACTCAGATGACCTTTCTCATTTATGTTAGAAGGAGCATTTATAGAGAGGGCACAGGAAGGAGTAGACTATAATGGTATAATATCGTAAAAAGATGGAGTCAATGGGTGATAAAGGAAATTATTGGGAGGAAGAGAAAGGAGATAAAGAAGAAGCTAAGAAATTTCACATGAGTCAAGAAAAAGCTTTTTCAATGGAGTGGAAAGGGGGAAGGCAAGGGGGAATCAATCAGTCTTCATTCTCATCAGAAATGGCTCAGAGAGGAAATAACATACACATCTTATAGGGTGTATAGGGTGAAGAAATCTATCTTACCATAAAAAAAGGAGAAGAAAGGAATGGGATAAGGGGGAATGGGGGAGGGAAGGGGGGGTTAGGTGATGGAAGAGAGGGAAGATTGAGGGAGAGTGCATTCAGATACAAAACACTTTTGGACAGGGCCAGGATGAAAGTAAAGAGAGAACAGAATAACTGAGAGTGGGGAGGAATAGAGGGGAAGGAAATACAGTAAGTAAAAGCAACTGGGAAAAATGTTGCAGCAACTTCTCTGTTGGACTTATGATAAAGAAAGCAACTCACCCCAGAGACAGAATCATTGGAATCTGAACACAAAATGAAGTAAATTTTTTCTCTCTCTCTCACTATTCTTGAAGTTTCTCATCATCTTGGGTGAGGGTGAGGGGGTTTATGTTTACTCTTATAACAAAATTATTGTAATAATATAAAATAAATATAGATCCTTAAAATAAAAAAAATAAGAAAATTCTCTGGAGACTTACTGACTAGAGAGAGTCAGATTCAGAACAAAAATACCTGGATGATATCAGTGAGTATCCAGATACCCTGGTAGCTCCCTAATGAGTGATAGATTATTGTTCCACAGGTGTTCTTGTAGGAACTGAATTTAAAAAAATGTATTGCAAGCCATATTTTAAATTTTATCTGCATTATTAACATTTTCTCCATTATCTTCTTTAGTCTAGAACTCAACAAAGAACCAAATGAAATCCTGCTTAAGTGTTCATGATTTCTAAGATAGTAATAATAATTGTAGAAGTAGAAGTAAAAGGAATAATAGTAGTAGTAGTACTAGCAGTAGTGCTTGTCCATTTAAATTAAAGAGCATTGGGGTGGCTAGGTGGCGTAGTGGATAAAGCACCAGCCTTGGAGTCAGGAGTACCTGGGTTCAAATCTGGTCTCAGACAGACACTTAATAATCACTTAATAATTACCTAGCTGTGTGGCCTTGGGCAAGCCACTTAACCCCATTTGCCTTGCTAAAAAATCCCCTAAAAAATAAATTAAAGAGCATGAGGTCATCATATACACGATGGGATGACTTACACATATGTTTGTTTATAATATTGAAGGGAATGTTGTGAAAAGACATCCTTCTCACTGCCTTTTCCAGAATCCTTGTCATCCTATGGGCCAATTTAATAGAAAACAGGAGTTCTAGTGATGGCATGGATGTAGAATAATAATACTGGCACTACTACCTCATATGTTTATTGTGAGGAAAGAAAGTTTTCACCTTGTATATTTTTTATTTTCATTATTGCAAATGGGCAAAATTCCACAATAAAACAATATTTCATTGAGGCTATCATCCTTTTTTTTGCAAGGCACTGGGGTTAAGTGGCTTGCCCACCTTTTTTCTTATTTAATAACTTATGTATGTCAAAAAGCACATGAATGAAGTAAAGTGAATCACTCTCCTATATTTCATCTGTTCTGATTTATTATTTTTGTGTTTTGTTTTTAGTTTTTGCAAGGTAATGGGGTTAAGTGACTTGCCTACAGCTAGGTAATTATTAAGTGTCTGAGACTGGATTTGAACTCAGGTCCTCCTGACTCCAGAGTTGGTCCTCTATTCACTGTGCCATCTACATAGCCCCTGATTTATTCTTCAGTCTTTGGCCACAGCACTTGTTCCAGGACACAAGGAAAATTTTCATGATATTGAGTAATTTAGAATGTTTCTCTTTTTTATATATGGATATTTAGAACAGTAAGTCCACAGATTATTGGGATAAACTCGTTTATCTTATATGACAGTGAGCTCCAAAGATTTTTGAGTGCTCACTCCATTAGCAAAATATTTTTGAGCATGGTCCCCCAATATCAGTGTAGTGATATTATAATATTGGTGATTTATCCCAATTGGCATACTTGGAGTTTTCTGACTTGGTTTCTCTTGACCACATGAATGTTTTAGAGTGACACTTCTGCTTAAGTTGTGTCCTAGGACAGAGTAAATGGTGACAATTCTACATTTATTCAGTGGTAGCCAGCATGGGGATGAACTCTATTTTGGATATAAGGTGTTTAAGATGTCTACTAGATATATAGTTTGAGATTTATGTTATGTTTGGAGATGTGAGATTGGGGTAGAAAATGCAGATCTGGAAATCACCAGCAAAATGATAATCATTAAATCTATGGGAGATGAGACCACTGAATTAAACAGTATAGAGAGAAAAAAGAAGAGAACCCAGGACAAAAATCTAAGGGATGTCTACAATTAAAGGGTATAATCTGGAGGAGAATCCAGTAAAAGAGATAGGATTAGTCAGATGGACTGCAAGAAGACCAGGGAAATACAATGTCCCACAAACCTAGAGAGGAGAGTATCAGGGAGGAGTTAGTGACAGACAGAGACTAGAGAGGTCAAGGAGAATGAAAACTGAAAAGAGACCATTGAATTTATCAAGTAAGAGATCACAGGGAACTTTGGAGACAATAGTTTTGGTGGAATGGCAAGGTCAGGACTCAGATTTCAAGGGGTCAAGCAGAGAGTAAGAAGAGAAAAAGTTGCAGACACTAATTTTAGATAGCTTTTATGAGGAGTTTAAGGTACAAAAAACTGAAGAGAAATAGAACATTAGTGAGGATGGATGGCTTAATTGTACATTTTTAAGGATAGTTGAGATGTGGACATAGTTAAAGGCAGTAGGAAAGAAGCCAGCAGAGAGAGGGGAAGAAATTCAAAACAAGTGAAAAATTACATGTGACAGAAGGTAAATCTTTTGCAGAAGATGAGATGGAATGGGATCACTTGAAAAAATAAAGGAGTTAGATTTAGTAAGGAATAAGACCACTTCATCATGTGAAACATGGATGAAGGAAGAGAAGCAGGAGAAGGCACCTGAATTAAGGGAGATAAGAAATAAGTGAAATGAGTGAGTTCCCAGTGAATGACCTAAAATGTTTGGTAAAATACAGAACAGTGTTTTCAGTTGAGAGAGTGGGGGTGAGGAAGCAATGGAAAGTTTGAGGAAAGATGAAAGTTTGAAGAGCTGATGTGGAGAGGGGGGAATAGTGAGTTGCTTAGGATTGCCTAGTTGCAGATAGGTGCCATTTGATGCTATGTAACATAAATTTGTAGTTGACTAAGTCAGAATGATATTTTTCTACCTTTGCTCTGCAGCATGTATGTAGGTATCAAGGAGACAAATGGTGATCCAAGATTGAGTGAGACTTGATTAAGTATAATCCACGATATGATAAAAAGGTTAAGGATTCAAGAGAATGCTAAATATTTGATATATATCAAGGATATGGGCAACTAGATGGTTCAGTGGTTAGAGTGCTGGACCAGAAGTCAGGAAGACTCACCTTCCTGAATTCAACTTTTAAATCATTCTTGGTGACTGTAGTCCATAAAAAAGAACAATATTAGACTAAAAACCTGCCATCACACAGTTTCTATCTGAACTTTTCAAATAAGATAAAAGAATGAGGGAATAACATTAATAACACCACACAGATATCCTTAAGTTTGACAAGAATTTTGGGTTCGTCATCTCATTGGAATCTCACAACAAGCCCTGTGATGTATACCACTTCTGTATTCTACTGATACATTCTACTGATGCATAGTTTGAACTCTGTTCATCATTCCAACCTGAATGAGGTTAAAGAGTGTGTCCATGGACCTATGGAGTGAGTAAATGTTAGAGATAGGATGTGAATCTCATTTTTAAGTCTCAGCAAGCTTTGAACTGTTCAACAAACAGCTCTGTTTTTATTTAGATGATTAATGTTTTGTTTAGCCCAAATATGGTTATGATCTATGTTTTCCCTCTTACTTTTATAGTACTTATCTGCAGTGATTACTTCTTTTTATCTGTCTATCTATAACTTTGGGGGAAGCAAATTGAATTTTCTGGACATAGTCAAAATTATTTTCACAGGAGCTTTGCACGAGGACATTTTTACAATCCCTTGAGATTCTTCCTCTATCCCAGCAGCCTCCAAGGATGGTTCAAATGTTGGCACACAAAGTTACAGATGATTATATATTCAGCTTCATCTCCTTTCCCCTCCCCCTTTCTCTCAGGTGACTCATTATCTGCTTCTTTTAACTGTATGGGCCAAACCAGTTAGACTCAAGAAAGTAATTCCCTTGCTCAAATGAGTTCAGGTTATCTATCCTTGTCTCTGCCCTTACCAGAACTGCTAAATAGCTGCCTTTTCTCCTATGATAACATTTTATGTGGTTCTTTGTATTGTCTAAACTGCTGAAGATCCTTGGATTTTGTAAGTATGGTGCTACCTCAGTCAAGGTAGGTGGGAAAGATGGATATAAATATGATGATAGAAAGAATTAGGTTCCTCTAATTTCAGTGGCATAGTGATTGTAAGGGTGAGAGAATTAAACTTTACAGAAATGAGGAGGATTCTGACTTTTAGACAGGTATTGATGGAGGAGATCTAAACTTCACAGAAGAAAGAATATGAAATGTTCTGGATATTAGAGAAGGCAAAATATTCTGTGAAATGACACTTGGTTTTTAACCCAGGGCTGGAGACTCAAGGCAAAGACCCATCATATAGGAGTAAGTCTGGAAATAACACTATGGATAAGATCAAGTACAAAGCTGGGATATTAGATTCAGAATTTTGGTATTTTACTTGTTAACCCATCAATGATTCATGTTTTTCATTTTCCATTTCCTTTCAGGAAGGGAGAAAACTTAACTACAGGATTTTGAGAAGGAAGGACCTTCCACTATATGATCACTTCTATTATTACATAAGATCAGATGTATATATTCAATGTGATGTAATAGGAGGGTTATCAGTTTGGAGCACTACAAAGTATTATTCCTTGGTACAACCCCCAATGGAACAGGAAAGAGAAGATAAGGCTTGGAATTGGTCCACTGGAAAAAAAATCACCAGGGGATCTCTCAGAGTAACAGTCAGTAATGTACTATTGCTTGGCTCTGTGCTATGGACAATGAAAAACAATAAAAATATTATCATTGATATTACTTCTAGAGTTTTTGTTATTAGAGATTGTTTCCAGTTTCAGTCATAGCAATTTAGAGATAATATGAACAGGGTTAAAGAAGAAAGTGACAAAGGCAACAGAAAGAGTGAAAACCTGAAGAAAACTGGAGTTCTCAGAAAAAGAGAAGATAATAAGATATTGCCTTGGTAGTAATGTCAAGTATTTACAGGGAGGATTGGTGGTGAAAATTTGTTTGTCAAGATCATTGATCAACAAACAAGAGGAAAAGCACTTGGATTTAAATGGAATTTCATATGAATGTAAGGAAGACCATTTTGTGTAGCAAAGTAGCAAAATGAATAGAGTGCTGACCCTAAAGTGAGGAGATTATATCCCTGAATTCAAATCTGGTCTTAGAACACTTAGTAACTGGGAAAGTCACTTAAACCTGTTTGCCTCAGTTTCTCATCTGTATAATGAACTGGAGAAAGAAATGTGAAATCACTCTAGTTTCATTGTCAAGAAAACCCCAAATAGGATTGCCAAAGTAATGAGACTAAACAACAACAATGAGAATTTTTAGCTTCTTGGGATGATCACGCATATGATGCACTAAATGAGGTATTGAGTTCTTAATCCCTATGACCTGAAGAAGAAAATAAGAAACATGTGTTCTGCAAGGTTTAAATATGGTAGAAATCAGGGAAGGATTGGTCCAGATGATTTTTTGGGTCATCTTTCTAAATGACAATTCTGAATACAAATATCACTCATCTCTATTTTGTTCACTGTCACATTGACTTTGAATTTCTGATAGAAACTGATCTCCTTCCACTGAAAGATGGAATATAGGATTCAAGAGAGAGTTAGTAATTGAGAAATCAGTTACCTTTTTCACCAAAGTTATGTAATTAGATTAAAGAAGCCATGGGTATAATGCAAGAGAAATCTATGAAGGTCCTGGAGAACCATAGAACCAGCTCCCTTTGAACTAATCATTCTTATCTATCATTTGTTCTTGATGACAAGGTTCAATCTAGTCCAATCCTTTCATGTTGATTATGAGAAAAGTGAAGGCAAAGAAAGTTGATTGATATAGGTCATATAGGTGTGAAATATCAGAGACAGAATTTGCTCTAAGTTCTCTGAGTAGAGTCATACTCTAATTTTATTCTTTATTTAGTATCTTATTTTTGCTCAGTTAAATCTAAAAGTATTTTTTTTTTGGTGGCAAGACAATGGGATTGAGTGACTTGTCCAATGTCATACAGCTGGTAATTATTAATTGTCTGAGGCCAGATTTGAACTCAGGTACTCTTGACTCCAGGGTTGGTGTTCTATTCACTGGAAAAGCATTTTTTATGTTTTTTAAAAAACTTTGAGTTCCACATTTTCTCCTCCCCCAACCTCCAAAGTGAGAAAGGAAGCAATTTGGTATAGGTTATACATGTGTAATCAGTCATGCAAAGTATTTCCAAAATAATCATGTTGGGAAAGAAAATATAGATGTTCCCCCCTCCCAAAAGAAACATCAAAAAATAAGAAATTTAAAAAAAGTATGCTTCAATCTGTAGTCAGACACCAGGAACTCTCTCTCTCTGGGAGATGGATAGCATTTTTCTTCATAATTTCTTCAGAATCATCTTGGGTCAGTTACTGCTTATCATCTTACAGTACTGATGTTACTTTGTGCACAGTACATTTCATTTTGCATCAGCTCATGTAAGTATTTCCAAGTTTTTCTGCTCATCATTTCTTAGAGCAGAATAGTATTCCATCCTAATCCCATTTTACAGTTTGCTCAGCCATTCCCCAATTGATGGACATGCCCTCAGTTTTCACTTCTTTAGAGCCAGTACTCTTTGTACAATCTGACTTTGCCTTTTCATCATTTTTGACTCCAAAAGACTTGCCTAATTTGAAAAAAATCAAGTCTGCAATCAAAGGACAATGATTTGCCACCACTGAAATCATTAAAAAATCAATCATGTAGGGCGGCTAGGTGGCGTAGTGGCCTTGGAGTCAGGAGTACCTGGGTTCAAATCAGGTCTCAGACACTTAATAATTACCTAGCTGTGTGGCCTTGGGCTAGCCACTTAACCCCATTTGCCTTGCAAAAACCTAAAAAAAAATCAATCATGTAAAGGAATTATGGATTTATGTTGAGCAATCACAATGTCTTTATCAAGTATTCTACAGATGGACATTCCCTTCCTCATCCCTTGAATTTTCACTCACTTCTATTTATAACTGAGTCAAATTCACTTAAACAAATTCAATTCACCATATGGATGGTGAGGATGAAAAGATGAGCAATGCCATTGTCCTTGCCTTAGAGATCTCACAATCTAATGGAATATCCAACAACCAGGCAGTATTTCTCTCTACATGTCTTTCTTATAGCCTCTAAAGTGCATGGTTTCAGCTCTGACAAGATAGTCCCTGTTATGCTATAGTGTTTAGAGCACAGAAGATGGAGACAGTAGGCCCAAATTCAAATTTTTTACTTAGAAACTTGTTGGTTGCAATAGTGCAATTAAACTTTTGTTGTGTCATTTATCTTACTGGCACTCAAGTCCTCTCTCATCTATGTTTTAAAAACTAGCATTCTCAAGTGAACTCTTTGAAGGTAATTAGGTTGAACTCAATGCATAAATTTTAGAATTGTTACTAAGCTTTGTTCTAATGTTCTCACACATTGTTTCACTATGGAGGCAGGGATCTTGAAGAGAATATTTCATTGTGTGAAAGGTTAAAGTGCAATTTGACTTAAAACACAAATATTAAGCAATCCAGAGTACTAATATTATAGCCACATATTTTTATTCTCTTATTATCCTCTTCTTTCAGGTAATGATACAGTCAACTGTCTTCACTGGAGTCAATGGATCATGAGAATCATTCTGTAGTAGTTAAGTTTGTATTCCTTGGACTTTCTGACTCATGGATGATCCAATTTCTCCTCTTTCTGTTCTCCTCTGTGGTCTATGTGGCAAGTATTTTTGGGAAACCTGCTAATGTTTTTCACTGTAATCTTTGATCCTCACTTACACTCTTCCATGTACTTTCTGTTAGCTATTCTCTCTCTCATTGACATTGGACTTTGCTCTATTGCATCTCCTAAAATGATTTATGATCTTTTCAGGAAGCAAAAAGTCATTTCATTTGGTGGTTGTATTGCTCAGATCTTCTTTAGCCATGCTTTTGGTGGTGTTGAAATGGTGTTGCTCTTAGCCATGGCCTTTGACAGATATGTTGCCATATGTAAACCTCTCCACTATTTGACCATTATGAATCCTGGAAGGTGTATTTTGATTTTAATTCTTGCCTGGATTGGTGGGATCATTCACTCTGGGGCACAATTGCCTTTTGTTGTCGACTTGCCATTTTGTGGTCCTAATGTATTGGACAGTTTTTTCTGTGACCTCCCTCTACTACTCAAACTGGCCTGTACTGATACCTCCATATTAGATTTTTATGGTCACTACTAATAGTGGGATAATCGCTCTGTCCTGCTTCTGTGTATTAATCATCTCCTACATCTTCATCTTACTCACGATACAGAAACATTCTTCAGGTGTTTCTTCCAAGGCCCTCTTCACTCTGAGAGCTCACATTACTGTGGTGATTTTGTTTTTTTTGCCCATTGATATTTTTCTATTTGTGGCCTCATCCCATCTCCCACTTGGATAAATTTCTTGCTATCTTTGATGCAGTTGTTACACCTTTTTTGAATCCAGTTATCTTCACATTCAGGAACAAAGAAATGGAGGTGGGAATGAGGAAAACGTACAGCCGCTTGTTTTCTTAAAGAAATTCTCTTAAATGCTCTGTGTCAAGACCATGGATCTTGGTATTCTTGAATATGGAAGAATGAAAAACTGTCTTTGAACTAGAAGAGATAAATTTATGTCACAGACCATATCTTGATTTGTTGTATCTAACTAGAAATTTATTACTCTCAAGATTTTGTATCTTCAGCTAATTAAAGTAGTTACAGTAATAATGATAGTTAACATGTATATAGTGGTTACAATGTGCCAAGCCCTGTGCTATGTGCTTTGAAATAATTATCACATTTGATCCTTGTAACAATCCTGGGCGATATAATGGTGCTTTGTAAGTATTATTCCCATACTAGTTGAGGAAGCTGAAGTTCTGGTTAAGTGACTTGCCTTTTCTTCCCACTTTAGCTAGGCCCAATGCCCTCTCCACTGAACCACCTTAACTCCTTAACTTCTATGACTATGTTCTCAGAATTTTGCCAAGGAGAAGTTATACATCTGTCCTACAATGCTGAAAATGAATGTTGGTTGTTGTCCCATCTCTCTCTCTTTCTCCATTTACTTTAATTTTTCATTGTAACTACAGTGTAGTAAGGACCTGTACCCCAAGTCTGTCTCAACATCTAATTTCATTATATTAGAATTTTTTATTTTTCTAATTTCATTGTATTAGAATTTTTAGCCTATTTTGAGACAGAATGACAAAATAGCAAGTCAGTCTCTGCTGTGGTAGAGTGAAAGAGGATGAAGCCATGAAGCTCTGAGTTCAAATCTTACCTCAGATAGCTTAGCAGCTATGTGGTCCTGGACCTGTTGCTTAACTTCTCTTGTTACATTGGGGTAATAATAATACTGACCTCAAAAGAGATAATGCTATAACCTATATTTAATAAGCTTTAATTCTAAATAAATATTAACTACTCTTATAATTCTCTGAAATTTTCTGTTCCTAATTATTTGCCTTCTGCTCCATTGCATCGCTTCCCTGGTTCTTCTAAAATTTTTTTAGTTATACTTCCAACTATTGCATACTAATAAAATATTTTATATAATCACTTAATTTATAATCATAAAATAAGAATCTGCTATGATATATAACAAAGCACTTGATTATACAATTATATTACTCTATAATATTAGAGATTGAATGGAAATTCATGTCTCTTCATTAAAAAAAATGAGTAATGTATAGTAGAGAGAACCATAGCGATTTTTTGTGGTTAACATCATTAATCAATCTACACAAGGTCTATTGATATTTGAATCTATGTAACCTTTTTTTTTTTCTGTCAAGTGTATTTAAGTTCCTGAGTCTTTCTTTTACTTGAAGAGAACATTGAGTCATATCACATATTTTTAAGTTTGACTTGATGAAAATTATAAGAGAAGAATTATCCATTTATTTGCATTCTTTCCTTTCATTTTTTATTAGAAACCACCATTATTTCAAAATTTACTTTAAATTCTTCCCATATTTTCACCTTTATCATGTACTCACCGAATAAGAGAATCACAGAATTTGAGAAATGGAAGGGATTTTACTAGCCATACATTATGTCCCACACCCCAAATCAATCTCCATTATATTATACCATAAAGGTACTTATGGGTAACTAGGTGGATACAGTTCTGGGTCTAGAGTCAGGAAGACTCACTTCTCTGAGTTCAAATTTGATATCAGAAACTGATTAGTTGTGTGATCTGGGGTATGTCACTTAACTCTGTTTGCCTCAGTTTTCTCATCTGTAAAATGATCTGGAGAAGGAAATGGCAAATCACCATGGTATATTTGTCAAGAAATCCGCAAATGAGGTCCTGAATAGTGGGACATGACTGAAAATGACTGAATAGCAATGAAGATGTTTTTGTACAGTCTTTGCTTATCTCAGTGCTGTAGTCTTAAAAAACATTCCCTGGAGACTTAACATCTAGAGAATCAACAATGCCTGGGTTGTAGCCTCTGAGCTATCAAACAATGAATGTAAAACCATTTGGTCAATTAACAAATAAGTACCCAGGTAGCTCCCTAATAAGTGACAGATCAGGTGTTTCAGGTGTGTTCTGGAAAATTTTTAACAATTGGGTCTCAAAAAAATGGAGGACACACTTTTCTGTTTAATCTGTATCATTTACATTTTCTCCGTTACCTTCTTAAGTGTGGAAATGAACAGAACAAGAAAATAAGCCCTTATTTATAATGTTCATGATCTCCAAGATAGAAATGCTCATTCTGAAAAATTTTCCAGCACATTCCAGATGGTTCTTAGCCCTTGATTTTTTCCTCTATATTAGTAGAAGAATTTGTACTTTGGGAGTGCCCTGTGCTAATGAAATCCCAGGATTGGATTCAATTGGTTAATTTTTGGTTCAAGTTTATTCTGAAGTGGTTTGACCATTGTATCTTTTCTCCTTAAATTTTCTTTCTATGGCTATCTATCATGGGAAAAAAGAAAACACTATACCTAAAAGTGAGAGACCAGGGTGTGAACCCCAGATGCAATTTTCACTAGCTTAGTGATCATAAGCAAGATATTTAACCACTCAACTATATTTTGTACATTTTTAAAATAGGGATAATGATGATGTTGTCACTACGTCCTCATTCATTTGTTGTGAGGAAAGCATATCTTTCTTTAATCTGTCCATTTATTATTAGTAACAGGGTAAATGGTCAAAATTCTATAAATTAAATTGTATTTAATTGAATATATCATTTGTTTTAACTTATTTAATAACTTAATTACATAGAAAGGTGAGATAAAATGAATCACTCTGATATATTTAGTATTTTTCATTCACAAGAAGCTGTTGCCCAGGCCTTTCAATTTCACCTTTGCAATATATTTCCAATAACTTCTCTCCTATGACTATGACACTACCACCACTCTAGTGCAGGTCCTCATCACTTCACATCTGGACTATTACAATAATATTCTGCCTCCCTCAGGTCTCTCCCCATTCTAATCCATTCTCCATTAAGTCCATTAAGACTACAAGAAAAGTCTGATCATGTCATCTGCTCCCCCACTCAATAGACTTGAGTGGTTTCTTATTGCCTCTAGGAGCAATACAAAATGCTCTGTTTGGCATTCTGAGTTCTTCAAAATCTAGATCTTATTATCATAGTGACTTGGCAGATGAGAAAACTGAGACAAACAAAGATTAAGTAAGCTTGTTAAAACATTCAGTGTCATATCTCTACTTCTCTACCAAAAATCTCAGAGGAGAAAAACTGTGCTTTGCACGGTCATTGAGTCAAAACCAAACTCAGACCTAACCACCAATCCATTCCTTCTACTCCCAGAGAATTACCACTTACCACCATTGCTCAATTCCTTGACCCCCACCAGATTCCCAGGTGAAGGAATAGACCCAGACAAGGATCATTCCTCAACCCTCCCCTTCTATCATTCACTCTCATCTTTATGCTGTCTTCTATTTCTATCCTTATCCTTCTAATAATTAGGCATTGGCCCTTTATGAAAAAAAATGATCATTCCTGTGACTTTCCAGAACAAAAACCCCAACCTGTCCATCACTGAATAATTGTAGCATTTTTGCAATTTATTGAGTCCTAGGCCACTACAGAGGGAGAAGGAAGTCCTAAAACATCTATCTGGTCAAGAGAAACCAGGACAGAACACTTGTTGTTTGCCAGTTGAGATAAACCACCTTCTAATACACTGATATTGGGAGTGCAAGCTCAAAAACATTTTGCTAATGGGGTGAGCAATCAAAAATGTTTGGAGCTCACTGTCATAAAAGATAAGCAAGTTTTTCCCAATAACCTGTAGACTAACTGTTCTAAATATACATATATAAAAAGAGAATGGAGACTGCCATCAGGAAAACTTATCCTAAATTACTTAATTTCATGGGAACATGCCTTGTGCTCTGGTACAAGCACTCTGCTCAATGACAAAGAACTAAATCTGAGATTAAGTGAGACTAAAGTGTTTCTGTGGCAATACAGAAATGTTAGAGGTGGTACTTGAATGCAAATTTTCTTGACTTTAAGTCTCAGCAAACTATGAACTGCTCAACAACCAGTTCTGTTTGTTTGTTTTTTTTGGATGACACATGTATGTTTTCCCCCAAATATAGTTGTGGGCCATATTTTTCTTCTCACCCTTGCAAGACTTTCCTCCAATGATATTTCTTTTTTTCAACCTGTTCATTTATAACTTTTGTGGACAAAAATTAAACTTTCTGGACATAGTCAAAATAATTTTTGCATATTTCTCTTCTTTATATTTTTTCCTTTAATAAATTTATTTATTTTCTAATAACATGTAAAAATAATTTTTCAAAAATTATTTAAATTTTTTTATTAAAGGCAATAGGGTTAAGAGTGACTTACCCAAGGTCACACAGCTAGGTGATTATTATGTATGAAACCAGATTTGAACTTGAGTCCTCCTAATTCCAGGGCCAGTGTTCTATTCACTGCACCACCCAGCTGCCCCCTCAACAATCATTTTTTGGTAAGATTTTGAGTTTCCACATTTTTTTTCAAGTATAGCTATGTTAAACACATGTCCATATTAATCATGCTGTGAAAAAAGAATCAGAACAAAAAGGGGAAAAAGAACATGAAAGGATAAAAGAGCATAAAACATGAAAGAACTTTTAAAAATGGAAAATAGTTAACTTGGGTCTTCATTCAGACTCCATCATTCCTTGTCTGGATGTGGATGATATTTTCCAACACAAGTCCTTTAGAATTTTTTTTTTTTTGATTATCATACTGCTGAGAAGAGCAAGTCCATCACAGTTGATCATCACACACTGTTGTTGTTAATATGTACAACATTCTTTTTGTTCTGTCCACTTCACTCAGTATCAGTTCATGAAATTCTTTCCAGGCTTTTCTGAAGTTTGGCCACTCATGATTTCTTCCATCATTTTGTTCAGCCATTCCCCAGCCAATGGGTGTCCACTCATTTTCTAATTCTTTGCCACTACAAAAAGAGCTGTTATAAAAGTATTTGTGCTTGTGAGTTTTTCCTTTTTTTTTTTTTTCTGTTCTTTTTGGGTTATAGACCAAGCAGTGATATTGTTGGATCAAAGGGTTTGTGGCCCTTTGGGAGTCGTTCCAAATTGCTTTCCAAAAATATAGGATCAGTTCACAACTTCACCAACAATGTATTAATGTCCCAGTTTTCCCACATCTCCAACATTGATCATTTTCCTTTTTTGCCATATTGGTCAATCTGATAGGGTGAGGTATTACCTCAGAGTTGTTTCAATTTTCATTTCTCTAATCAATAATGGCTTAGTTTTTCATATTAATATAGATAATTTTAATTACTTCTTCTGAGAACTACCTGTTCATATCCTTTGACCATTTATCAACTGGGAAATGGCTTGTACTCTTATAAATTTGATTCAGCTCTCTATAGATTTAGAAACAAGTCTTTTATCAGAAACACTAGCTATAAAAATTGTTTTCTTACATTGCAATCATTTTAATCTTGGTTACATTGTTTTTTTTTTGAGTGAATCTTTTTATTTAATGTATTCAAAATTATCCATATTGAATTTTATAATCTTATCTATTTTTTATTTTATTATAAACTTCTCTATTTTCTATAGATCTGATAGATAAACTATTCCTTGTTCTAACCTGCTTGACCTTATCTTAGAACAGGGTGTGAGATATTGGTCTATACCTAGTTTCTGCCATATTATTTTCTAGTTTGCCCAGCAGTTTTTGTAAAGAGGGAGTTCTTTTCCCAGAAGGTGGAGTCTTTGGGTTAAATAGCCTTTGAATTCAACAAATATGTTACTGTAGTCATTTTCTTTTGTACCTAATCTATTCCATTCATCCACCAATCTATTTCTTAACCAGCACACAACACACTTCTTTTCAAAGATAACATTTTTACAATGCCCTGTGATTCTTCCTCAACCCCAGCAGCCACACCAAATTACAAATGATTGTTTCCTTAGGTATTTTCCATTCACATCTCCCCAGTAGCCTCTATCCCTCAGGTGACTCATTAGCTGTTTCTCCTGGCTGTATGGGCCAAGCCAGTAAGATTCAAGAAGATAATTCCCTTGGTCAAATGAGCTCAGGCTAGAAACCCTTGTCTCTGCATTCACCAGGTATGCTAATTAGTTGTCTTTTGCCCCCTCCCCGCGAAAGCATTTTATTTGGTCCTTTGTGCTGGTTGAACTGTTGAAGATCCTTGTATATTTTTCAGTGGCTCCTCCGTAATGGTGATAGAATCAAAATTTGCATAAATGTGTGCAATTCTGGTTTTTAGACAAGAAGAATGGAGAGGATCTGAACTTCACATAAGAATAAACATGATGTACCCTAGACTATGGAGAAGGTAAAATGTTCTGTGAAATGGACCTCACTTTTAACCCAGGACCAGGGACCCAAGGCAAATACCCAAAATATAGGAGCAAGTCTGGAAATAGCACTATGGATTAGGCCAAGCACAAGCCTGGAGTTCTATATTCAAGAATTCAGTTCTTTATTTGTTGTCCCTGTCAATGTTTCATTTTTTTTTTTCATTTTACATTTTTTTTTTTCAGGAAGGGGGGAAAATTAACTTCAGGAAAGTGAGAAGGAAGGCCTTTTTATGGTGTGGTTCACTTCTATCATTACTTGAAGATTAGATGTATTCAATCAATCTGATGCAATGAGCTTTCAATTTGGAACAGTACAAAGTTTTATTCCTCAGAACAAACCCCAGTGGAATAGGCAAGAGGAGATCATGCTGAGAATTCATCCACTGGAAAAAAAAATCACCAGAGGATGTCTCAGGCTAGAATTGTGTAATGTATTAGTGATTGGCCTTTTCCAATGGGACTGAGGAAAAAATACTATAAATAATATTATTTTTCCTTTAACTAGAATATGTTATTAGAGATTTTTTTCTGGTTTGTCATAGCAATTTAAAGATAATGTGAACAGGGTTAAAGAGGAAAGTGACAAAAGCAATAGAAATGGTGAAAAACTGTAAGGAATTCCTCCCCAAAAGAAGAAAATTATGGGATTTTGCTTTGGTAATGACATTAAATATATACACAGAATATTGTAATGAGAGTGGTGGTAATTATTTGCTTTTCTGTGATCCTTGAGCAACAAATAAGAGAAAAAGTCTTGAAATTATAAGAAAGTTCATTGGAAGTAAGGAAGACCTTTTTGGGAAGTGAAGAGAAAAGTGAATAGAGTGTTGGACCTGAATTCAGGAAGACTACCGACTTTAAACACAAATTAGTTGTATGACCCTGGGAAGTCACTTAATCCTGTTTGCCTCAGTTCCTTGCCTTTAAAATCATCTGGGAAGGAAATGAGAAGTTCTTCTTGTCTCATGGCCAAGAAGATCCAAATTGGGATAATAAAGAGTTGGTTATGGGGGTGGGGAAATGTATAGGAACCAATATATCAATTAGATTTGTGACCCCAGCCTATGGTTGGCATGAAGGGTCAGGAACAAAGTCTTTCAAAGCATATAAAAGAGCTTGTATGTTGGGATTTCCTGTCCCTCTCTTCCACCATGAGAGAGGTGTGCAATTTTGTTAAGATATCTTAATAAAAAACATTTTAATCACTCTGAAAATAGAGTTGATTATGACTAAACAACAACCATAAGAGCTTTTAGGGGAGATCAAAATCTCACATAATGTGATAAGTGAGACAGTGAATTCTTAGTCCCTTTACTGTGAATAAGAATACCAAAGATAAATGTGCAATGGCAAGATTAAATTTGGTAGAAAACAAGGACAGATTGATGTAGATGATCTTTTTAATTCCTTTCTAGATTGACAATTCTGAAAAGGAATATTGTTACTCATCTCTTTTTTGTTTACTGTCACGTTGGCTATGAGACTGATCACTTCCACTTGAGAGAAAAATGGAATTAATACTTGAGAATAATAGAGAAATAGATTTTTCCTTTTTTACCAAATTGACTTAACTTGATAAAAATAAGCCATGCGTATAATTTATGGAAAATCCATGAAATCCCTAAAGAAACAAAGAATCAAGTAATCCTTTGAACTATCCATTCTTATCTATTATTATTTTTTATGACAATCATGTTAAGGAGCTATGGATTTATTTTGAGCAACCACAATGTCTTTATCAAGTATTCCTAAATATGAACATTTCCATTATCATACTCAGAATTTTCACTCATAATTTTTATCTGTATCACTAAATCAAATTCACTCAAACAAATTCAATTCAGCAATAAGTATTTTATCAAGAAATCATTATGTGTAAAGGATTGAGATAGAAAGATTACAAATGCCAACATCCTTTCTTTGGAGATCTTATGATTTAGTGGAATATTCAACAACCAATCAGTATTCCTTTCTTCATTATTTTCCTCATACCCTCTAAACTGCAAGATTTCAACTTTGATAAGATAGTCCCTGTCATGATGCAGTGGACAGAGCAAAGAAAATGGAGGCAAGTCGGCTCAAATGTTATCTGAGAAAGTTATTAGTTACAATAGTACAATTACACAAACTTCCTTAAGAGTCATTTATCTTGGGGCAGCTAGGTGGCGTAGTGGATAAAGTACCGGCCCTGGAGTCAGGAGTACCTGGGTTCAAATCCGGTCTCAGACACTTAATAATTACCTAGCTGTGTGGCCTTGGGCAAGCTGCTTAACCTTGCTTGCCTTGAAAAAAAAAAGAGTCATTTATCTTTTGGAAGTCAAGTCTTCTTCCTAATCTAAGTTAGAAAAACTATGTAATCTTCTCAGGGGAACACTTTGCAGGAAATTATACTTAATTGAATGTATAAATTCTAGTACCTTTACTAAATCGTTGTTCCTTTATTTTCACACTTTGTTTCACAACAGAGATAGGGATCTTGAAGAGGATATTGCCTTGTGTCTAAGGTTAATGTGAAATTTGACTTGGGACAAAGATACTGAGCAATCCAGACCACCAATATTATAGCCACATATTTTTATTCTCCTATTCTCCTATTACCTCTTTCAGGTAATGGTACTGTCAATTGTTTTTATTGGAGTCAATGGATGAAATGAATCATTCTGTAGTAGCTGAATTTGTGTTCCTTGGACTCTCTGATTCATGGAAGATTCAACTTCTTCTCTTTCTGTTTTCCTCTGTGGTCTATGTGGCAAGTATTCTGGGAAACCTGCTCATTTTGCTCACTGTGATCTGTGATTCACACTTACACTCTCCTATGTACTTTCTATTGGCTAATCTGTCCCTCATTGACATGGGTGGTTGTTCCATTGCAGCCCCTAAAATGATTTGTGATCTTTTCAGGAATCACAAAGTCATTTCATTTGGTGGTTGTGTTGCTCAGATTTTCTTTACTCATGCTCTTGGTGGTGTTGAGATGGTGCTGCTCATTGCCATGGCCTTTGACAGGTATGTTGCCATATGTAAACCTCTTTACTACCTAACCATTATGAACTCAAGAATGTGTATTTTGCTTCTGATTCTTGCCTGGATTGCTGGGGTCACTCATTCAGGAGTCCAATTAGCTTTTGTTGTAGACTTGCCGTTTTGTGGCCCAAATGTATTGGACAGTTTTTTCTGTGACCTTTCTCAGTTCATCAGACTGGCTTGTACTGATACCTACAAACTGCAATTAATGGTCAATGCCAATAGTGGTTTTATTTCTCTGGTCTGCTTCTGTGTGTTGATTATTTCTTACATCTTCATATTAGTCACTGTACAGAAACATTCATCAGGTGTTTCTTCCAAAGCTCTCTCCACCCTGGCAGCTCACATCAGTGTGGTCCTTTTGTTCTTTTGTCCATTGATTTTTTTCTATCTATTGCCTCACCGTATATCTCACCTGGATAAGATTCTTGCCATCTTTGATGCAGTTGTTACTCCTTTTCTGAATCCAGTCATCTACACATTCAGGAACAAAGAGATGAAGGTGGGAATGAGGAGAATGTGCAGTCGGCTTGTTCTCATAAAAAAATTGCTCTTTAATGCACTGCTCATGAATCTTGAGATTTTTGAGTCTGGAGTAATGGAAAACTGTCATTGAACTAGCAGCAATAAATTTATGTCACAGAATATGCCTTAATTTGTTGTATATAACTAGAAATTCATTACCCTCCAGATTTTACATCTTCAGCTAAGTAAAAATGTTATATTAATAATTATGTTAGCTAACATGTATATAGTGCTTACAATGTGCCAAGTCCTTTAAAATAATTATGTCACTTTTTCCCATAGCAAACTCTGGGGTTAGGAAGATCCCATTATTTTCCCCTATCTACAGTAGAGGATCCTGAAGCAAACAAAGTTTAAGTGACTTGCACTCATCAAGTGTCTATGGCTGGATTTGAACTAGTATTTTTTTCTTCCTGACTTCAGGTTAAGTGCTCTCTCCCCTGGATCATCTAACTGTCTCTAAAACCCTAAATTTCTATACAATCCTATTTCTGAAATTTTTCCAAGAAAATGTGATACAAATATTCTTCCATTCTGGAAATAAATGTTCTTTCCTGTCCCATCTCTATTTCTCTCTATAATATCTAAGTCTTTTTATTTGTACATCAGGTTAACTTTATGTGCTATTTACCTCTATTCTGTCTCACCATCCAAATAGTCTGTTTCTAATTTCATTGAATTGTTTCTAATTGCATTTGAATTTATTCTCTTGTGGTGTGTTTCTTTTAATTTTTCAAGGTAATGTGGTTGATATAACTGAAGTCAGATTTGAACTTAGGTCCTCCTGATTCTAGGGCTGGTGCTTTATCCACTATGCCACCTAGTTATCCCTGCATTTGAATTTATTAGCCACCTACTATGCTTGAGGAGGTGTACTAGGCCTGAAGGACAGAAAGACAAAATGGAAAACTAGTTCCTGCTTTGGTATGGTGAAATGAGAGAATCCCTGTATTCAAATTTTACCTCTGATACTTATTAGCTATATAGTTCTGCACCTGTTGCTTAACATTTCTGTGTCTCTGTTTTCTCATTATTTGGGGATAATAATAATAATAATCTCAAATGAAATAATATTTTATCTATGTTTAATAAATTTTATGATTCTGTATAAATATGTACTACTCTTATTATTTTCTGAAGTTCTCAGTTTACCATTTGTTTGCCTTTCCTTGTCCTATTTTACTCCTTTTCTTCATTCTTATTAAATTGTTTTGCTTCTGCTCAAGTATCATATAATTATATAATAATTAATATAATAATATAACACATGCAAATAATATGAAAACATGATATAACACTATATATAAAACATTATTATAGAATTATGTAAATATTTAATATTAGAATTTGATTGAAAATCTATATTTTTTAATTTAAAAATTAATATTCTTAGAGATAGAGTTAAAATGTTTGAAGTTAATATTATTAATTATCCTGTACATGAACCAAGGACTTTTGATTTTTGACTTTTTGTAACTTTTTCTTTTTTATACTTTCAAGTGAAGTTCCTTTCTGGAACCTTTCTTTCACTTGCAGAAAACATGGAGCATATCACATATTTTTGAATTTGACCCTGTGAAAATCAGAAGGCATTCTTCAGGGTGAATTATACTCTTTTTTATATTTCCTCTCATTTTTTATTAGATTCCACCATTATATCATTATTCACTTTTTTTTTAGGTTTTTGCAAGGCAAATTGTGTTAAGTGGCTTGCCCAAGGCCACACAGCCAGGCAATTATTAAGTGTCTGAGCCGTGATTTGAACTAAGGTAATCTTGACTCCAGGGACAGTGCTTTATCCACTGTACCACCTAGCCGCCCCTGTTATTCACTTTCAGTCCTTCCCATATTTTCAGTTCTAACAATGAACTCACAGAATTAAATCACAGTCTTTGAGAATTAGAAGGAATTTCAGCAGCCATATAGTTTGACTCATACCCCGTATGAATCTCCAGTATAACATGCCCTAGAAATAGTTATGGGTAACTAGGTGGTCACTTTAATAGAATTCTGGGCCTGTGGTCAGGAACACTTGTCCCTTTGAGTTCAAATCTGGCATTAGACACTTACTAGTTGTATGAGCCTGGGCATGCTACTAAATCCTTTTTGCCACCATTTTCTCATCTGTAAAATGAGCTAGAGAAGAAAATGACAAGCCACTCCAATCAATTTCTTTGCCAAGAAAATCCTAAATAGGGTTGAGTTTGAAAAAGTCTGAACAAGCAAGGAAAATTGGTTCTATAGACCTTGTTTAAAGAAATCCATGGATGATGACTCTCACTCCCAAGTTTCAAGTCAGGCCTTTATGTTTTCATCAAATACTAATGATTAGAAAGTTTTTCTTGGCATCGAGCCTAAATTTGTTCATTTGTAGCTTTCATCTAATACTCCTCATTTTGCCCACTGGGATTAAATAGATCTTTAGTTTCTACTCCACACAATAACTCTTCAATTATTTTATAACTCCGCATTCTTCCCTCCTTTTCCTCAGTCTTACTCCCCCCACCCCCAGATTTTTTTTTAGGTTTTTGTGAGGGAAATGGGGTTAAGTGGCTTGCCCAAGGCCAAATAGCTAGGTTATTATTAAATGTATGAGGCTAGTTTTGAACCCAGGTACTCTTGACTCCAGGGCCGGTGTTCTCTCTACTGTGCCACCTAGCTGCCCCCTCTCTAGATTTAATGCTGTTTTTTTCATATATAAGAAACTCAGAGTCTTTCATCTTCCTGGTTACACTTATCTGAACACTATCTAGCTCATATCTTTCTTCAACTGTAGTACACAGAATTGGACATCATATTCCAAATGAGGTCAGAAAAGGGCTGAATACAGAGGGTCTGACAACTTTCCATTCCGGGAAACTTTGTTCTTCTTATGTTGACTAAGTACTCATAAATTTTTTTTTTTGGCTTCTGTATTGCACTGCATATTATATTGAGCTTACAGTCCTCTAGGACTCTCAGATAATTTTCAGAATAATTGATTCCTAATTTATGCTTAAGAAATTTACTTTTCATACCAAAATGAAAGAATTTACATTTATCTCTATAAATTTCCACCTTAGTTGATTTAGTTCAATATTATGGTCATAAAAATATTCCCTGGAAACTTACTGACTGGAGAATCAAGAATACCCAGTTTTAGCACTTTATCTGTTACACTACCTGTGAAACTGTTGGGTCACTGAACATTTCAGTGCCTGGATAGCTACCTAATAAGATTTTTCCCGGAATGTATTGGGATGTATTAAAAAACTGAATCTCCTCTTCACTCCAAATGCATGCAGGATATATTTTTAAGTTTTATCTATATCATTGATATTTTCTCCATTACCTTCTTAAGTCTAAAACTCAGCAGGATAATAATAAATGATGTGTGTGTGTGTGTGTGTGTGTGTGTGTGTGTATGTTTAGCACCATGGTAAGTGGTCAAAATTCTATAAATTAAGCAATATTTAATTGTATATATACATATAATATATATATATATATATAATTTTTCCTCATTTAATAACTTGCTTATACATATAAGTGAGATAAAGTTAATCATTCTGCTATGTCAGCTCTTTTCTGATATATTCTTTTGTCATTGGTTGGAGCACTTGTTCCAGAGCACAAAGCAAATTCTCATGATATTGAATAATTTAGGATAGTTTTCCTGGTGGCAGCCTATACCCTGTTTTTGCATATATGCATTTATTGGGAAAAACTTGATTATCTTTTATGATAGTGATCTCTGAACCCCTTTGACTTCTCATCTCTGTCAGTAAAATATTTTTGAACTTGCACTCCCAGTGCAAGTGTAGTGTGTTTAGAGAAATGATTATTTCTCTCTTGTGTTTAATAATTAATTATTGTATTAAGACTAAGGTTTTTCCCATTTCTGTTTCTTCATCCACAAATCATGCAGTATGAGAAATCTAATGCAGAGATTTACCCGGACCAAGATCTAATCAGACGGTAAAAGAAATTCTAATTTTGGGTTAATGGATACATTCCTGTTTGCTCAGAGGGGTCTTGGAAGTGTTGATTCTCCCTTTTGTCATTCAGGTGATATGGAAATTGATAAGTCCTTTTGATGGGAATTTGGGTGACTCAAGTCAAGTACCCCAAGACCCTAAATGTAAAATAGCCCATGCTCTCATTGAAATATTCATTTTCTTATTAATTGTTAACTAAACAGTGTTGATTGCCATCCAGAAGAATATCTTTAAACTGTGAGCCTACCTCCATTAGGAAACTTTGGTGTAAGAGAGATAACCAAATAATCATCCTTTTGTTAAAATGCTGGTGTTATTAATAAAAATGATTCAGTTACTCAGAAATTATGACTCGAACCTTTTTAAATATGTGTTTCTGTGTGTTTTGAGCATGTTTGGAATTGCCCTTCTAGATTCCCCTTAAGCACGAAAGTATTTAGGGTCTCCTTTTGACTATAGCATAACCTAGTACTTGAAAGGACTTGATGATTTGCAGTGATTTGACAAGCCATTAGGAATTTCTTGTTATTTCTACTCCATGGCAGTGATAGAGTGATAGTGATACTAAATTAGTTAAAATAAAAAAACAACTTTATGCTTGAACTCTTTTCCTAATCAGAAGACCTTTAATATCCAGGTTAGAGTTAAGAGTACACAAACTAGCGTGGGGACTAGGTGAATAGAAAAAAGATGATGTGTGAGAAATATTAAGTAGGAGAGATAGTTTGGAAACCAATTGGATATATGACATGAAGACAGATGAACAATTGAAGATGATACTGAATTGTGAAGCTAGGTGCCAGTAGGATGGTGGCTTTCTCAAAAGAGATAGGGAAGGGGCAGCTAGGTGGCACAGTGGGTAGAGCACCAGCTCTGGAGTTCAAATCTGACCTCAGACACTTAATAATTACCCAGCTGTGTGGCCTTAGTCAAGCCACTTAACCCCATTGCCTTGCCAAAAAAAAAAGAGATAGGGAAGCTTGGAATAGGGGAAAGATAATGCAATGAAATCTGGTGATGTAGATCAAAGCCCATCTAGATTTTTTTATTTTGTTCTTTTAATTCTATCATAACCAATATAAATAGATGTTAAGTTTAACCTATTCCTATCTGATTACTACATTGGAATGTAAATCCCATTTTTCCCAGAATATGTGCTTCAGTTAGTATGCTATGGGAACAAGAGGTAAGCATGTTTTGAGGGGAGACATTTCTCCAATGGCCCCTCTGTAGTTGCCAATGGGGAGTTTGAGAGTTGGCATGCACAAGGAGGGACCTGAGAGGAGGCATGTTAGAGGAGACATGAAGATGTAGCTATTATATTGGAGATAAACTCCATTACTGGTTAAAGTGGGGAGGGTGGGATGACCCATTTTTTTTCATCTACTTTCTTGTTCACTCCTTGGAATCACAATTCAAAAGAATTTCAATTCTATCCTCCACCAAGAACCATTCTTATTTCATGTTAACCAAGGAAATTTATTTCCACTTTAAACATTCTCCTCTCAAAATCCAAGGTATGCCAATCTACATGTCAAGAGCTGTTGGAAAGGAAAGATGACAGTTCACCTCTGTGAGAAATTTGATGGAAGTAGATGTGTTTTTTTGTCTTTGCATTCTCAAAGAAGACCATGACACCAGGGGAATGATGCCATGGCAAACCCATGGATTTGTTTTAAGTGAGGGGCGCTGTGCTAAGTCAGCAGTCTCATTTTCTCCTCCAGAGACATCTGAGTTTAGGGATCAGATAGGAATAAGAATGACTGGAGATGCCTATGGGTGTGAAGTAATCAGAGTTAAGTCTTATCCAAGGTCAGACAGCTAGTAAGTGTCAAGTATCTGAGGCTGGATTGGAACTCCCATCCCCCTGACTCTGGGGCTAGTCTTCCATCCACTACACCCAGCTGCCATGATGGAAGTGGATAGTGATTGACTTGAAGTGTCAGCTTAATTTTATTAAGGAAAGGAAAGAAGCTGGGTCACTGTAAAGGCCAAGAGTTGTCTGAATCCATTGTGGAGTCTATTATTCTTATTATCCAGAATGAGTCAGTTGTGTTATGCTCACTTTTGACTGAATATTTTTTAAAAATATTTTTCATTTTTATTACTCTACTAAGAAAGGCACTATTAATGGGACCAGTTCCATAATGAACCTTCTGTTGTTCATATCTCTTTGATGTAGCATGGATTATATAATGCTCAATTTTGTACTTTCAGGGATTTGTCCTAGTCTTTCCTTTTAACATAAGGAGATTTATGTATTTAAATAACATCTAGTGCCATAAGTAGGTTCTTTTTAGTTTCTTTTTTTTTACTTTTAAATTTATTTATTTATTTTCATGCTACTATAAAGAAAAAGAAAGTGAGAGAAAAAGAAAAAAAGTGTTCTTCAATCTGTGTTCAGATATCACCAGCTCTGCCTCTGGGATGGACCACATTCTTTATCATAAGTCTATCTGAGGAGTTGCTTCAATATTTCCCCACCATCACTGCTATTGCTGTTAATTGTATTACCCTTCATTCTATTCCTCCCCAGTCCCATTTATTTTATTCTCTCTCTCTCTCTCTCTCTCTCTCTCTCTCTCTCTCTCCTTTTACCTTGTCCCTCCTCAAAAATATGTTGTATCTCACTAGCATCTCCCATGATCTTCCTTCTCTTCTATTTCCCATGGACACTCCCCCCATCCCCTTCACTTTTTTTAGGTTTTTGCAAGGCAAATGGGGTTAAGTAGCGTGCCCAAGGCCACACAGCTAGGTAATTATTAAGTGTCTGAGACTGGATTTGAACCCAGGTACTCCTGACTCCAAGGCAGGTGCTTTATCCACTACGCCACCTAGCTGCCCCTCTCCTTGACTTTTGGTTGATTATGACTTCATTCTTATGTACTTCTTTTTCTCTTGTCTCTGTAAAGACAACCACAGTATTAGTAAGTCTCACCATCACTTTCTTTTATTAAAAATTTGAGATAATTCTTAACCTTCATTTCCATTATATTCATCTACCTTTCTCTTCTCCCAGAGTCAACCTTACATCAAAGAATAAAATAGAAGAAAAAGAAACAGGTTAGGAAAACTAATCGACATATTGGAAAAAGTTTAACTTAATATGCAGAGATCATTACCCATAGTTTGCCATTTTTGCCAGGAGAAGTTCTTACTTTTTTGTCTGCTTTGGGGGTCAAGCTTAATCAGTCTTCTTATCTTTTATGCACCTTCACGTATTCTATAATTCAGTTACATTAGACTCTGTAGTTCTCTTGACCCTTGCTTCCTTCCATTCCTGACTTTCTTCAAGACTCAGTTGTAAGTTCAACTTCTGCAAGACTGCCTTTCTCAGTATTTCTCGTTTTTCCGTTGTTACCTTCTATCTTGCATGTACCTAGTGTTACTTCTTGGGAGAAACTAAGCTGCACAAATGGATAGAGTGCCAAGTTTGTAGTCAGGAAGACCTGAGTTCAAATGCAACTCCAGATGCTTATTATCTGTGTGACCCTGGACGAGTCACCTAATCCTGCTTATTTCAGTTTTCTCATTTGTAAAATGAGCTGGAGCAAACCACTCCAGCAATTATGCCAAACCCCCGCCCCCAAATTTGGTCACAAGTCAGATGCAACTGAACAACAACAATTTGTTTGTTATCTTTCCCATTAGATTGTGAGCTCCTTAAGAACAGATACCATTTTCTCTTTCTTTATCTTCTCAATATTAGTACGTTCCCAAAACATAGTATATGTTTAATAAATGCTTGTTGATTGACTTACTCTGTGCTAGGTCCTGTACTAACTCTTAACTTTTGTGTCGTCACATTATTTATGCAACAAAATGTTACAGACATTTATAATTACAGAGTTTATTTATAGTTTAGTTAGGTTTTTCTCTTTTTTAATGGATTCCTCTATCTTGTAATAGATTTTTTATATTATAGCTCTTTTCCTTTAAAATTGTTTTTATTCTGAATTCATAAAAGGAAGATCAACATTTTTATATACAAAGCATGACAAGAATAAAAAAAGGATCACACATGCAACTGATAATCTACATCATGAACAACTTATTTTTCCTTCAGGTATATGAGAAATTCAAAATATTTCTTCACTTGAATGGTCAGAGCAACTTATACAATTTTAGGATGCAATTCCCTTAGCCATTTGGTACTGGCTGGTAATCCCCGGCCTCTGCAAGTCTCACTTGTTTAAGACCAGTAAGTGTAGATAATTAACTACCTTTCTTTTAATGACAGCATTTTTAAAGAGCTCTATACTTTGTAGGTAATTATATTACACAAGACTGAAGAGGCTGAGCTGGTATTGCTCCTTGGACTCTGTTGATGTGATTGCTTCAGAATAGGTAGGTGGAATGATAGATATAGGACTGGAAACACAGAAGAAGATTCAACCAGGTCTTTAGATTTCAGAGACAGATAGCTGGTTCTGGTGACAGAATTATACAAATGAATAGAATGTTAGTTTTAGTATTGTAGGATGCAATAAGGCTACCATATGGCACTTACTATTTATTTATTTGGGGTTTTTTTTTGCAAGGCAATGGGATTAAGTGCCATTGCCCAAGGCCACACAGCTAGGTAATTTTTAAATGTCTGAGGCTGGATTTGAATTCAGGTACTCCTGACTCCAGGGCTGGTGCTCTATCCACTGTACTATCTTGCTGCCTCCCATATGACATTTACAAAAGAAACTTGCAATACATTATATAACTCAAACTTCAAAAGATTCTTGAGATAGATAATATTAATCTTAATTTTATAGATAAGAAAAATTAGTGAGATTAATTGACTTAATTTGTTGTTGTTTATTTGTCTAGTGTTAGAGGTCAGTTTTAAATCCACATCTTCTTGGCTACCAATCCAGTAAGTCATCCATTATATCTTATTCCCTCTCATCATGATACAGCATAAGGAAGGAGGCTCTGAATACATCAAATTAGTATGGTTCTAAACTATGGAGCAGAACATATATTTTTGGGAATTGACTTTTTGGAACCCAGAACCAAAGCATGAGTGGAAATTTCTTAGAAGTGCTTTAAGAATCAGCACTGTGGACTGGGTCAAACAGAGGACTAGGTTCCAAGTCTCAATTGTTTAATAATTTTTATTATTAAGTTAATGTTAATTTATTGAACTTCTTCCTTCCTTGATATAGAAAGATGAGATTCTGAGCATGGGTACTATGAAAAGATATTTTCTGTTTGCATCATGGCTTTTTACTCGGATAAAATAAATGATGACTATAACTTGAAAGAAAGTCTTTGAAGTTTCTTGAGAACCACAATAAGGTAACAAGTATCAAACAAATTAATCTAATACAATATTAATACTAAAAGGGACATAAATTATCTAGTTCAATTTCCTCATTTTGGAGATGAGTAATTTGAAGTTCAGAGAAATCTAGAAAGTTAGTCTATAAACATTTATTAAATTCCTAATGTCTTCCAAGCATCATCCTGAAGCACTGGAAATACATAGAGGCAAAAAGTCAATCTATTCTTAAGGAACATAGAATGTAATTTGGGAGACTCTGTAGGCAAACAAGTGCTGAGAATCTCTCTCTCTCTCTCTCTCCACACACACACACACACACACACATATGTATATATATATATATATATATATATATATATATATATATATAACATAAATATACAAAATAGAAGGAACTAGAATTAAGGAGCAATGGGAAAAATTTTCTGTGGAAGGCAGAAGTACACTTTGGACTCAAAGATGATCCAGCAAAGAACTAATGAAGTTGGGACTAATACTCAAAACTATTCAGTCCCAGTCTTATGATTCTTTTGGTAAATCAAGTTTCCCTCTTGCAGAGGCAAGAGTATTGCCTTAACTGGTTGGATATATTGAATATCTCTTTAATTGTAAAAATTTTTTATTTATATAACAATTTTTATACTATCTCTATATAGCTTTTAAAATACCTTGGCAAGTCAATTCTCAAGCATTTGGCACATTTTCTTTTTATTATAAGTGATATTTATGTTTCTATTACTTCTATCAATTATTTCTGTATTTATCTGTAGTGCATTGATGTTATGTCTCAAATTTATTATATCAATTAATCTTTTTGTTGTTTCTTCATATCAATTTCAAATAAAGACAATTTAACTGTTTTCTTCTGCTTATTTAATGTTGTCTTTTCACTTTATTACTTTAGCTAGTATTTTTAAAAACCATGAGTCAACACTTATTTTTAAATATGTTTAATTTTTTCCCTAATTGCATGCTAATTTTTTTTAACGTTAAAAATGTTTTGAGTTCCAAATCCAATCTCTCCCTTTCTTCTTCCTTTCCCCCACTCTTCTTGAGAGGGTAAGAAATCAGATAAAGGATATACATTTACAATTATGTAAAACACTTTCATATTAGTCATTCTGGACAGGAAAACTTGAATGAAGATCCATAACATCTTTAAGTCTATTCAAATGTCATAAATTGTTTCTCTGGGGGTGAATTGTATGTATGCTTCATCATTAGACCTTTGTGATTGTGTTGGATCATTGTATTACTGAGAATAGTTAAGTTCTTTTCAAAGTTCTTCATCATATAATATTCTTTCTGTGTACGACATTTTCCTAGATCTGTTCACTTTGTTTTGCATCAGTTCATGTACGTTCAAGTTTTTTTCTGAAATCATCCTCTTCCAAAAGCACAATGATCTTCCATCACAATCACATGCCACATCTAGTGGCATCTCTTTGATATCTAATTCTTGGACACTACAAAAAGAATCGCTATAAATATTTTTGTACAAAAAAGTCCTCCTCCTACTTTTTTGTTGTCTTTGGAATATAGACTTAGCAGTGTTACTGACAACTCAAAGTTGTTTACAACAATTTTATAGTCCTTTGATCATAATTTGATGTTATTCTCCAGAATGTTTGATCATTGTGCATTAGTGTCCCACTTTTCTCAAATTCCCTCCAAAAGCCATCATTTTCCTTTTTTTGTCATGTTAACCAATCTGATAGCTATGAAGTGGTACCTCAGAGATCATTTAATCAACATTTCTTTAATCAATAATGATTTAGACTATTTTTATATGACTATAGATAAGTGATTTAGTTGTCTGAAAATTGCCTTCAACAAGCATTTATTATCTACCACATATCAGGCATTGGAAATACTAGTAAAGGGATTCTCAAGGAGCAAACAGTTTAATGAGAGAGAAAATATGTAAGCAGCTATTTACAAATATGATATATTCAGTATAAATTGGGCATATTTAGCTCAGGGTAGGCACAAGCATTAAAGGGGATTTGGAAAGGTTTTTCATGGAAGGTAGAATTTTAGATGGAATTTGTAGGCAAAGATGAGGAAGGAGAGAATTTTAGCCATTGGTCATAGTCAGTGGAGGTGGGCAGAAGCTGGAGTCAAAAGATGGAGAGTCTCCTGTAAAAAAAAAAGTAAGAAGTCAGTGTCACAACCATAGAATATATGGTGGGAAGTAAGGTTTAAGAAGACTGTAAAGGTAGGAGGGAGGTTTTGGATGTGAAACAGAGGATTATATATTTGATATTGGAAGTGATAGGGAGTCACTGAAGTTTAATTTGTTTCTTTGTGTGTGTGTGTGTGTGTGTGTGTGTGTGTGTGTGTGTGTATGTATATATGTGTATGTGAAAGAGAGAGAGAAAGGGGAGAAAGAGAGAGAGACAGACAGAGAGAGAGAGAGAGAGACAGACAGACAGACAGACAGACAGACAGAGAGACAGAGAGATTCTCTATTGGAAAATCATTTTGATAGCACAGTAGACAATGACAAGTGGAAAAAAACATGAATCAGGGGGATGAAAGAGAAGGAATAGTTCAGATGTGAGGTGATAATTGCCTGAATTAAAGTGGTGACTATCAAAGAAGAGAATTTAGCAGAAAGGATATGAAGGAAGAATTGACAGTATTCGGCAACAGATTACATGTGGGAGGTGAGATAGAGTGAGAAATCAAAGATGACACTTGGATTGTAAGCTGGAGTGACTCAGAAGGTAATGGTGCCTCCAGGAGTAAATGCTAAGTTAGGAAGAGGGGAAACAGGGAATGATAGAAAATTCATCTCTGGATATGTTGAGTTCAAAATGTCTAATTGGCAGTTAGAGATGTTAAACTAAAAGTTAGGAGCTACATTGGAAAAAGAGCTCTGAGATGATAATTAGCTCCATGGGAGTTGATATTACCATGTGAATTAATATAGGAGGTGACATCAAGGTGTAGGGTAAAGTCTGAGGAGATAGCCACAGTTAATGCATGATCTGGATAACCATTGTTCAGCAAAGGAGAATGAAAAGTGGTTTGACATGTAGAAGGAAAAGAAGTGGAGAGTTGTATCAGTAAAAACAAGAGAGAAGCAGTATCAAGAACAATGAGTGACGGTGTCAAAGACTGCAGAGAGGTTAAGAAGGAAGAAGATTGATAAAAGATCATGATATTTGCTAATAAAGAGATCAACAATATGAGGCTCAATTGAATGATGTTGTTAGTAGACTGTAGAGAGTTATGAACCATGAAAGTTAATAGTGCAGACATCTACTATAGCTAGCCTTCCTATAATTTCCCTGTGATTTTATCCCAGAAATGTAGGGCTTAATCTGTACTTGTAGTCCTTCACAACTCCATAAGGAGGTAGGTAGCATGTGTCATCCTTGGTTGTTTGAAATCATGGTTGGTCATTATAATGATCAGAGTTATGTCTTTTCAAATGATTTGTTATTACAAGCAGCAATTAAAAAGCTTTTGCATCATTTTACAATGTTATTTTATAAATTATTATTCTTGTTGTTTACTTTTCATTGATTCATTAAAGTGTTTCTATATTTCTCTTAAACTGGTTCTTTCTTTATTTTTTGCAGCACAAGAAATTATTTTTCTTCATTGCCCCAAATCAGCCTATTCCCCATCATCTCCTCCTCCTTCCCAATACAGTTGTCATTCAGTTGTTGATCAAAATAATGTTTCTACTGTTTTTCATATTACTTTTCAATTTATACTTTCAATGTAATACCCATTCTCTTTCAATTACATTGATAATACCTGATTTTGTTGATGTTCAAGTTTTCAATATTTCTGAAATTTTTCTTGTACAACTTCTTGAAATTATAAGTATAATTATTTTCCTTTTTTGAGAAGTCTAATAATTCTTTATTAAAATTTAATTTAATTTTATTTTTACCTTACTAAAAAAACTATTTTATTTCAATTCCTCTCCACCACCTCTTCCTTAGGAAAAGAAAAACAAAATCCCTTTAAATATGCATAATTAAGCAAAATAAAGCAAAATGCAAGAAATATGAGACTTGGTTTGAACCTTTAGTTCATCACTTCTGTAAGGAGGTAGATAGCATGTTTCATCCTTTGGGCTTGGAATACTGGTTGGTCATTATGTTGATCAGAGTAATTCTGGTCAATGTAATTCATTCATACACAAAATTCATACACATTCATTCAGTCATATGCAAAAATTTGCTCAACCATTGAGCAAGTGATGGACATCCCTTTAGTTTTCAGTTCTTTGTTGCCACAAAAAGAATTACTCATTTCTTTTTATATATTGGTTCATTTCATTTTTTTAAAATTTGTTTGAGGCATTAGACTAATAGTGGTATCACTTGTCAAATGGTATGTGCAGTTTAGCAAATTTTGGGTATAGCTCCAAATTGTTTTCCGTAATGACTGGACCAATTCACAGTTTTATCAATAGAGAATTAAAATGCTATCTTCCCTATCACCCTTCCAAGATTTGACATTTTCCATTTGCTAATGGGGTGGGTATAAGGTGAAATCAAGTCATATAGTTCTGATAATACCCATCCTTGATGTTTCCCTTAGATCTGTTATATCAGTCTCTGTAGATCTCATTTTTTTGGTTCTTTAATTTCCTGAAATTGTTTTTGTTTATGTCCTCTGACATTCTGTCCTTTTTCTTGTCCCCAAACTTAAGACAAATAATTTAATTATTTTTACTTCAACTTATGCCTCATGCCATTGGGAATAATATACTTCAGAATTTTCTCTACAACCCTTTTATGATGCATAAAAGAAAATTTGCCTTATCACTTTGTAGATAGTTAACTATTTACCTGAAATAACATTAATTCACAGTTGGCGCTAAATTATTTTTTGGTTATTTATTAAAATACAAGCCATTATCTAAGAACAAAAACTTGTTATCACTGAGAGTCTTATGCTTTCAAGGCAATTTCCAAAAGAGTTTTCACAGAATTTCTTTGGACAATTAAAAGACCCATATTGAATATCTTCATTCTCCATACTATTCCCTGGAATTTATGTCTCTAGCTTCTATTTATTTCATTAGTTCAACATTTCGCATTTCTAAATGGTTTATCTTGGGTTACAGCATCTCTTTTACCTCTAGAGATATTTAGGTGGACTCTAAGGAGCCCTGGACCTAGCTAGAATCAGTAATACTGGTGCCTGAAATGTACCTCAATAATATTAATTGTTTGATCATTAGCAATTAATTCCATAAGATAATTTCTTATCTAAAATTGATTGTGTTGGATTAAATGGTTTTAAAGATTACTTTGAGTTCTATTATTTTTAGGATAGTTTTGGAATATTTGTTAAAAACTAAGCTCCTTCTTTTATCCTCCCACCTTATTCATCAACAGAAAAATAGAAGCACAAGCAGAAAAGAACAGTATTGAACAATTTCAGACTTTATGAAAATTTTGTTTGGTTAATGATATATTAAGGTGATATTTGACTTCACTAATTTGTACACCTCTCAAAATAGAACACTAATATTATTTTCATGAATTCTGATTCCTGTATCACCTTTTTCCCTTAGGTAGATGTGCCTATTGGAGTCAATGGATAGAGAGAATAATTCTGTACTATCTCAGTTTGTGTTCCTTGGGCTCACTGATTCATGGGAGATTCAGTGTCTCCTTTTTGTGTCCTCCTCTGTTCCCTATGTGGTGAGCATTCTGAGAAACTTGCTCATTTTGATCACTGTGACATTTGGTTCTTATTTACATTCTCTCATGTATATCTTGCCCGCCAATCTCTCTTTGACTGCCTTAGGTTTTGGTTCAGTCACAGCCCCTAAAATGATTTGTGACCTTTTCAGGAAATGTAAATTAATTTCTTTTGGGGGTTGCATTGCTCAAATCTTCCTCATTCATGCATTTGGTGGCACTGAGATGGTGTTACTTATAGCCATGGCCTTTGACAGATATGTGGCCATATGTAAACCTCTCCACTATTCAATCATTATGAACCCCAAAATGTGTATTTTCCTTTTAGTTGTTGCCTGGATCATTGGTCTCATCCACTCCTTGGTCCAATTGGCTTTTGTTGTCAACTTACCTTTTTGTGGTCCTAATGAATTGGACAGCTTTTTCTGTGACCTTCCCCGGTTTATCAAATTAGCATGTACTGAGACTTACAGATTGCAATTCATGGTCACTGCCAACAGTGGTTTCATTTCTCTTGGATCCTTCTGTATATTGATTATTTCCTACATTTTCATCCTAGTCACTGTTCAAAAGCATTCTTCAGGTGGTTCTTCCAAGGCCCTTTCCACTTTAGCTGCTCACATCACAGTAGTGATTTTATTCTTTGGTCCATTAATATTTTTCTATATATGGCCATTTCCTACATCAAGCCTGGATAAATTTCTTGCTATCTTTAATGCAGTTCTTACTCCATTTCTGAACCCTATCTTCTACACATTTAAGAACAAAGATATGAAGGTGGCAATGGGAAGAGTATGTAACCGGTTTTTGAAGAACATTGTTTAAATACATTTGGGTAAAAATTGTCAATCCTGAGAATCTTCTTAAGTCTGAGGTGTCCCAAATAATCTTATTGAATGTTGTATAGTTCTTCTAAATTCAACATATTTATAATGTAATCTAACATAATAAGTCTAGCATTTATATAGTTCTTTAAGATTTGCAAAGTATTTTATGTGTGTGTTATCTTAATTGAACCTTGCAAAGTTTATCCTTCCGAGGTTGGTGTGGCCTACTAGAGTCTCAGAGCTAGTAAATGTCTGAAGCAATACTTGAAGTCATGGCTTCCTGACTTTAAGTCAGGAAGTCATAGTGCTGGCCGCTATGGCACCTCATTGCCTCATTATTTTCCCACTCACCCTCTTCTTTTCTGAACTTCTGTATTTCTTTCTTTTTTTTAACTGGTGTACTTATTTATATAAAAGAAAGATTTTATTAATTTTGAATTTTACAATTTTCCCCCTTATCTTGTTTCCCTTCCTCACCCCCCCACCACAGAAGGCAGTCTGTTAGTCTTTATATATTGTTTCCATGGTATACATTGATCCAAGTTGAATGTGATGAGAAAGAAATCATATCCTTAAGGAAGAAAAATAAAGTATTGAAATTTTGTATTTCTTTTGTTGCTATCTTTATCTCTTCAGTCTTTCAGTTTTATAATCTTTTGGTTTTCCTTTACTCTGCATTCATCCTTATCCCAAACACAAACACACACTCCCCACCTCCCCCATATATATATATATATATATATATATATATATATATACAATTTATATATACATCCATAAATCCTCTTTCCAGCTATCAAAATGATTTTCCCTTAGGAGAATTCTGATGAAGTCATTCCCCTGTTCAATACATACCTGTTTGTCCTTTGATCTTGAGGAAGACCATGATACTACAAACATGATACAACGAAGGTGATTCTATGATTTGTAAATGAATTGGATTTGTGAGGAGGGGGCTGTGTGAAGTCGCCAGTCTCACTTTTTCCTCCAGAACTATTGGACTCCAGTGGCCAGGAAGACTGGAGATGACCCTGGCTGCTGTGGGAGCCCTTGGTCTCTTTAAACAGATCTCAGTTTGACTGAGGTAGTGTCTATTCAGTGATTAAGACTAAGGAAGAAAGAAGTGAGGCAAAGAATGACTTCTTTTACCTAGTAAAAAGAAATCAGTGTGGTAGGGATTTCTGGCCAAAGCAGAAACAATTGTTATTTACACTCACTCTGAGTTATCAAAGTCCAAAAATGATCAAATGAAGTTTGGTCTGGGACATAAGGTTGGTCACATAAAGAGAGTCAGAATAATCTGGCGTCAGTAAACCCCAAGAAATCTTGACAGGTTTCAGTGGTCAAAATTTATATTACTATGAGCAGAATTTTCATAGGTAAAGGTCAAGATAAATATCTTGTAGAAGGTAAAATTTCAGCATAGACTTAAAGGAATCCAGAAATAATGAACAATGAAAATATTCTGAGTTGGGAGACAGAATGTCTTTGAGGTACAGCAATCATACTAGTGTCATTAGATCAACACAGTAGGTTTGAGGAGGGTATAAGGTACAAGAAGACTAGAAATGTAGGAAGGAGCATATTACAAAGAATTCTGAACATCAACCAAAGTGTTTTGTATTTGAATTTGGAGGTGATCAGGAGACAGTGAGTGAGGATGATGGTGATGACATAGTCAGGCCTGTACTTTAGGAAGATTAAATTGACAACTGAGTGGAAGGTGGACTGGAGTATGAAGAGACTTGAGTCAGAGAGACCAATTTCAAGTCCAGATGTGAGGTGATAAGGGTCCACATCAGGGTGATGGTAGTTCTCAGAGATGAGAAGAAGGTACATTTGAAAGATGTTATGAAAGCAAAATTGAGAGACCTTGAAAATATTGAATATTGGAGGTGAGAGTGGTGGGCAGAGGGGAGAGAGAGAGAGAGAGAGAGAGAGAGAGAGAGAGAGAGAGAGAGAGAGAGAGAGAGAACCCTAAGTAGTGAATGGGATATTGGGAAGAGGTTTTCAGGAATGAGAAAGAATTCAATTTTGGCCACATTGATTTTAAGATATCTTTGGGATATCCAAGTTGAGATATCCAATAGGGAGTAGGAGATTCATTCTGGAGATTAAGAATAGATAAGTAAATCTTAGAGTAATCTTTATTGAGATGAAAATTGAAATCTTGGGAAATGATGAGTCTTTCTTGTATAGAGGGACAGGGAATAGGACCCAAGAAAGAGTTCTGGGGGCACCCGTTGTTATTGGGCATGAATTAGAGGAAGATCTAGTATAGAAGACAGACAAGAAAAGTTAGCTAAATTGGAGGAATATCATGAGTGACTAATGGAATATTAAGAGAGAAGAATATCACTGAGAATGATTGAAGTGTAATAGTATTTGAAGAGGTCAAGAAATATGTAGCCTGAAAAAACCATTAGAGTCACTTTTTAAAAGATCTTTGGAAACCTTGTTTCAGTTGAATGAGATTAGAAATCAGATTAAAGAAAGCTAAAACGAGATTAAGAAGAACGAATTGGTGATAACTATTGTAGAGAGTTTTCTCAAGGAGTTTAGTTACAAAAAAGTAGGAGAGATATTGGATGATAGCTAGATAGGGATAAATGGATCAGATGAAGGCTTTTTTGAGGTTGAAGGAGTCATGAACATGTTTGTAGGCAATAGGGAAGCAGTCAGTAGATTGGAATAGACTGAAGATAAGTGTGAGAGTGGGTAAGAAAGGGGGCAAACTGCTGAAGAAGATGGGATGAAATGGGATGATCACATGAACATTGAGAAAGGGAAAAGCTATCTCATTATAAGAGACAAAGAGTGAAGGAGGTAATAGTGACAGAAGGAATTTGAGTGAAAGTAAATGGAAAAGAGGACATAAGAGAAAGCTCTTGGGAAATGATCATACCTTTTCCCCAATAAATTATGAGTCAATGTTCTCAGCTGAGAGGGTAGGTACAAGGGGAGCTCTGGGAAATTTAAAGTTTAAGGTTTGGAAACTTTGCTGTAATGATGGGACAGTTAAAGCCTTGTACTTGGGCCCTTGATATTATCCCTTCCAGTATCTAACATCTTGCTTCCTGTATCATCTGCTTTGTCTCCCTAAGGATCACACCCTCATTATTCATTGATTTTTCCCCAGTTGCCTAAAATATGTTCAGATGTTCACCATCCTTTAAAAACACTTTTAACTTAATTCTATCACATTCACAAGATATTACCTGATATCTCTTCCCTTTCAGAGTCAAACCCCTAGCTTTAACCAAGATCCTTTCACTTATGATTCTTAAAAACACCATTTATAATTAGTTTTTTGTATAATATTTTGAAGTCATTCTTAGTTAATAACCCTAGATAAAAACAGTCATGCATCCTTCTGATTTTACTGCCACCATAACAAGTAAATTGTTTTATAATTGTGTCCATATTGTCCAATCACCATCAACAAATTTAATGAGAAGCAGCATAGATTCACAGAGATAATACTTTTTATGTATTTAGTACCTTTACATATATAAATCTATTTAATCCTCACAATAATCTTGTGAGATATATAGTTATTATCATTATTATCCTCATGAGGAATCTGAGTCTTATAAGAGTTGTGACTTGTTATGGGTGATATGACTAATAATTTCAGGAACAACAAAATGGAAACAGAAAAGTTTTATCATTCCAGGAATGATGAAGACTCAAATATAGAAGACAATAATTCAGAAATACCTGTAATCAAAACCTTAAATAAAAACACTCCTTTTACCCATATGAATAATTAGAATTCCTAGAAGAAATGATATGCATTTTCAAATAAATTTAAAATTTATATTTATTATATTTAAAAATGAGAGCTAAGAAGAGACTTAGTAAAAGAATCAATAGCAACACAAGAAATACAAAATGCTACCATAGTAAACTTCAAAAAATTTAAGATGGATTAAATAGTAGAAAATAACTCTAGTAATCAAGACATTAAAACAACGTAGCAAGATTAAGAAAAGAGAGGTAAATATAAAGCATCTCATGTAAATAATAACTGGAAAATAGAGTAAGGAGGGATAACTTAAAAATAATTTCCTGAAAGCTATAGAGAACCTGAATATCATATTTCTAGAAATGTTTTAAGGAGATTTGTTCAAACATTTTATATTTAGAGGGCATTGTGAAAATAGAAAGTATCTACTGGTCACAAATTGGAAGCAACACTAACATGAAAAATTCCAGTAATATCTTTACTAAATGAGAGGAGGAGGAATAAGGGAAAAATTAGAACTGAAAAATTAATCTAGAAATAAAAAAGAGGAGAGAATTACAAAAAAAGGCAACTACAAGTGAACAATCAGAAGACATTTCATAGCAATGAACTGTTTATATGTTAATGATTATTTTATAAAAAAGTGTTCTTTTAGAATTCTAATATCATAAGGGAGCATAGAGGTAGTCAAATGAGACAGAAAACATATAAATTGTTTTGTTATGTTCTGATAATGCTGGAAAAAGAAACAGGTAAAAGAAAGAATATCCTAAGTGAAAGGTGGAAGAAAGGATGTGGGACAACTTATCTCATATAATCAGGGTGTTCAAGTAGAAGTACATACAAACATGGAAGAATTAACGAAGTGGTTATTACCGGAATTTCACTTTTGTCTAAACAGGTCAAAATAAGACAGAACACACATGTAGAATTTCATGTCAGAATAATTTAATTCAACAACCAGGAGAAGTGTAAGAGGCAGAGTTTATTCAGAGAAGGATTAGTTATAAGCAAAACAATGTACATTTGGAAAGGGGATAGTGAAGAAGTCCAAAGGAAGCAAGAAGTAAGTATTTGTAAAAAATATTGTATATACAGTTTTATTGTCCTTTGGGCCTAGTTCCAATTTGTTCTTCAGAATGGTTGGATTAGTTCAAAACTCCACCAACAGTGTTGATCTCAGTTTTCCCACATCCTCTCCAACATTGATCATTTTTCTTTTTTGCTATTTTATCCAATCTGATAGGTGTGAGGTGGTTCCTTAGAGTTGTTTTTTTTGCAAGGCAAATGGTGTTAAGTGTATTGCTCAAGGCCACACAGCTAGGTACTTATTAAGTGTCTGAGACCGGATTTGAACCCAGGTACTCCTGACTCTAGGGCCAGTGCTTTATCCACTGTGCCACCTAGTCGCACCTAGAGTTGTTTTAAATTTCATTTCTCTAATCAGTAATTATTTGGGGCATTTTTACAATATGACTATTAATAGATTTAATTTCTCAATGAATTATTTTTAGCAATTAACACATGTATCAAAAATAATAGCATCTAAATAATTAAAGGAAAACTAAATAGATTACAGGGATAAATAGAAAATGAAATCATAATAATGAAAGTCTTCAAAGCAATCCTTTTAGATAAATCTATCCCCAAAATAAATAAGAATGAGACGAACTGAAAGAATTTTAGAAAAGCAACATCACTGAATGGGATTACAAAGGAGTATACAAATTTCTTTCAGGTGTGCATGCTACCTTTGCAAAACTGGCCTAGTATTAGGATATAAAAGATTCATAAAAAAAGGAAAGCAGAAATTTTATATACACCATTTACAACCACAAAGCAATAAAATCATATAAAAGAGCTGCTGAAAAAAATCAACTGAAGACTAAAGAAATTAAACCCAAAGAATTGGAAGGTCAAATTATAAATTATGGAACTGATTGATAATTTCATTTCTTTAACTCTGATGTTAACAAAGAACATTTTATTTTTTAATGAAACTAATACTTTCTTACTTTTTAATGAAATTTTAATTGATGTTATATACAATGTATTTTAACTTATTCCATTTAACCTGACATTTTCATTTATTTTCTTCTTTTAATTGTTCAGGAACAAGATTGGAATTGAAAGTATAAATTATTTTCATTAAAAATGTGAAAGTTAAAAATTTCTCAGTATTCTATTATAAAATGATGGTTTCAGAATAGCTCACGAAAAGATCAAAAAGGTATGTTTTTTTTTTTTTGCATTTACTCCTTTCTTTAGCCATGCTTTGTTAACAATCTTTCCTCTTGATTACCTGGGGAAAACAGATTCCTATGAGACAATATTCTTGGCCAAGCAATGTCAAACTAGCAATCTCAGTTTTTGTAGCATCAATAGGCCACTTTCCTCCACTGCAGATAATTGGCTTTCTTTCTTATTATAGAAGCATTTTATTTATCTCAATTCTTCTGGTCACTACACAAAGGAGAGTCTAAGATTTTGGAATTCCTCAGGCTTCTGAACACTGCTACCATATCAAATTCAGAGACAGTATAGATAGATGCGAAAGACAAGAATAAATTCTCCAGCATGAAGAACAGGTTGACCATCAAATAATCTACATTCCTACAATGAAGAGATAATTGCAGTGATACGATTACTCATAGTACAGGACAAATTGAGTGGACCATTTCTTCTGAGACTGTAGAATACAATGTATGTAGGGAAGCAGCAAGAATTGAAAATGATAATGGGAAGTTAATGTGAAGGTTTTGAATTATGAACATACCTAGAAAATGAAACATCCAGATTCCTGATGGGAGATGTCTCAGGATTAAATGGTAAGAATAAAAAATTGATAATCAAATAAGAATTAGAATTTTGCATTTCTCTTTACTTATTTCAGAGAGAGTTAGCATAGTAGAAAAAGAAGAAACTCTTAACTTAGGAAAACCTGGGTTCAAGTCTTTCCTCTGATACATAATATGTGACCCTGGGCAAATCTCTTAGCTCTCCAAGACTACAAGTTGCATTGCTTTAAGATAAATTTCTCATTTTATTTGTTGTTTGTTAAATTAAAAATAAAATAAATGAATAAAAAAGACTTAAGTTGCCAAGAAGGGGATGACTTGCATTGATAGGCGTCTCCTCATCTAGAAGTTACCTATATTATTAACTTCAGAAGTTCACTTCCCATCCTTTAGTTACTGACCTTCTTCACTGACAAATCTATCCTTTCCTGTTCTCCTAGTTGATCATCTCTATTTTTTTGACTTGCCTCCTTAAACTGATTCATTCTTCTCCTTGATTATGTCCATACTGAACTCTGAATTTTCCAGTTGTCTAAAATCTGTTCCTCTCTCAGCTTCCTACCATATCAATTCTCAGTTCTAGAGCACATTCGCTAAAATTTTATTTTGTCCCCTTTTCACAATCTCTAATATTGCTAGAGATAACATAAAAATCTTCTCTAAATTTACAAAAATTTATGCTATCTGAAATCAACTTGACCCATTTCCAATTAGAAAATATTTTATCTCTTAAAATTCTCTTTTGATTTACCCAATCTTTATTCTAAATCTTTTCTGTTTCCCACATGCCTAATCCTATCCATTTCCTCCAAAACGTCAGTGGTTATCAACCTCTTATTTTATTGAAAAGGTTTATATTATCTCTTGAGAACTTCCTAAGCTTCCTCTTCTTTTTCACTGCACTCTGCTTGCTACCTCAGAATTGATTTATTCCTTTACTCTCTCTCATTGCTAACCCTCTCATCTCAGTGGAAAAGAGAGCCTGTATCTTTCTATTCACAAATATATTTGTAAGAATTATTAAGTACTCTGTGCCAGCAACTGTTTTAGGTGTTGGAGTTAAAAAAGTAAAAAAAATAATCACATTATCACATCTGCTTTTGATCCATCCTTTCTCTTTCAGTTGCTTGCTCCTTCTAATTGAACTAGCTGCAATGAATAGTGTTTTGGGTCTTGAATCAAAAAAACATGAGTTCAAATCTAACTGCAGACACTTAGTAGTTGTGTGCCCCTGGGTAAGACACTTAAACTCTATTTTCTTCGGCTTCCTCACTTGGGTGATAATAACAGCCTATATCATTGTATTATTGTGAAGCTCAAATGAGAAAATATTTGTAAATTCTTTAGCATGAGTGCCTGGCAAACAGTAGTTGCCACATTAATGCATATTCTCTTCTTTTTCCCTCTTTTCATCTCCAACTTTCCTTTTTCCATTTCCTTTGCCTGACAAATGGCTTCTTTTGACCAGATTCAATCTTTGAACTATATTGCCTATTTCTTCCTTTCACTGCAAATTCTTACACCAGTATATTTGATTTTTAATTACTTTCCCAAATTATCAGGTATTTGCTATGTTGTTACTCTTCCTTTTTTAACCCTCACTAACATTTTCTAATGACCTCCCAACCTCCATCATAACAGAAAAATGCATGGAAGTAAAATAAATCAGTACAATGGATATATATTAAAATGCATGCCTCAGTCTGTGTGAATTTTCCACCATCTTTTTCAACATTAGGTAGGAGATATGCTTCATCATCAAATCCCTATAAGTCCTGATTGGTCATTGTATATTTAAGTAGGACTTCTAATTTCATCATTGTTTTCCTTTAGGAATGATCTGTACAGAGATGAGATTTAAAGCCAGGAGGTTAAATGACATCACCAAGTTGAAGTTTCTAGAGAGAAGAAAGAAGAAAAGAACAGAATTATAGAGAAAACACTTTATAGGGATGGCAAGAAGAGAAAAATAATAACCAATATGTGTGTTATTCTTACCACACACAAGGCACTGTATTGAGTGCAATTGTTATCTCATTTGATTCTCACAATAACCCTAGGAGGAAGGTGCTATTATTATCCTCATTTTATGTTGCATAAACTGAGGCATACAGATTTAATGGTATTTCTTAGGGTCACACAACGAAGTGTCTGAGGTTGGATTTGGGCTCAGGCTTTCTAGACTTCAAATCTAGCACTTTATTTACTAAACCAACTAACAAAATCTCACACTGGCTTCCTTACTTCTCCTATCACTAAAATATTCTATCTCTTGTCTCTGGTCATTTTTTTAGATATTTTACAAGGCAAATGGGGTTAAGTGGCTTGCCCAAGGCCACACAGCTAGGTAATTATTAAGTGTCTGAGACCGGATTTGAACCCAGGTACTCCTGACTCCAAGGCTGGTGTTTTATCCACTACGCCACCTAGCAGCCCCTCTCTGGTCATTTTCTCTGACTTTATCTTATGTCTGGAATGTTATCTATCCTTGTCTCCTTCAGGTCCCCAGATGCCTTCTCAATCTCCCTTAATTCTATTACTTTCTGTCTGTTGATTATTTCCCATTTATCTTACATATTTTTTTTTTGGTTTGTCCATAACTATTTGTATGCCCTCTCCTCTATTAGAAGGTCAGGGTCTGTCCTTTGCATTTCTTTGTTTTCCTAGATCTTAGCATTGTGCCTATAACATAGGCACTTAATAAATAAATGCTCATTGATTGACATAGTATGGAGAAATTGTGATTAGCTAAGTGTATAGAGTCCAAGAGTGTGGAAATAGGAAATCAATGTGATTTGCATAGAAGAATGGCATTGCAATACTGAAGGTTCAGCTTATATTATGTCTCAAAAATTTCTTATGAAAAAATCTACATGGTTTTGTGATTTTCTTCATATATATGTATACATATGTCTCAAAAATTTCTTATGAAAAATTTAAATGATATTGTGATTTTCTTCATACACACACACATATATATACATATGTATATATATATACATATATATATATATATATATATATATATGTATATACTTAACAGAATCAGAGTAGGAATGGTTAGATGGTGGAGGGGATCCAGAGTTAAGAATTAGTTTGATGAACTTGTCATAAGATCTGGGCATGAGGAATTCTAGAGTTGTAGTTCATGAATCATTGAAGCTGCATGGGATGGTATTGACTGAGTGCAATGACAAGTGAAGTCAGAAAGAGGACTTGAACTTGGAGTAGACTGGGAAACCTGAGATGACAATGAGTGTGAAGAACAGTTTTTAGGGGAGTGAGAGATTGGGGGGAGCTGCCAAGTGAGTGATTGCAATTGGATGATAGATCTTTGTAGTTTAGAATCTTTGAGGTGGCACAGTTCTATGTGGCTATCAATCCAAGTGTAACCACGGCAGTGTGGAGTTGAAGTGGAATGTAAAGGAGTTTCCTGGATTTGATGTGCTTGAGAAACAATATTATTGGGATGATAAGTGTCATCAATATTTATAGAGGGGCTCTGCAGTATTAAGGATGTTGAGACCCTGGAAAAGGTCCATCAATAGTAGAAAAGCAAAAATGTACATTTGCAAACCTTTATACCTGTTACCATTTATGTTAGCCATAGGTTGACAAGAGTTTAATCATTTCATAAGAGACTCTACTTTGGAGTGCTAGCATTGCCCAAGACCACAATTTTCAGTAATTCTGAGAAGGGTTCTCAGAGCTGGGTCCAGAAAGGGATCTCAAAGATGGATCACAGAAATACCTCAGAGACTTCCCTGTCATTGGTTGCTAATTTTTGAGCCTCTTAGCCTAGAACTCAGAAGAGAACTATTTAAGTGAAGAACATATTAGAAGAAAAGTTTTGCTGCTGGGGAAGAATTGATGGAGGAAATATTCTGCTGCTTAGTGGAACAATTTAAGTGGGAAATGTTCTTTCTCTACATTTCCTTACATGGCTTTTGACAACTTGAGAGGTGGAAATCTTTTAGAACCCATATCAGAGACTTGAGTAAGAAAAGCTGTGAAAATCTTGGTCATGAGAAAACTGCTATTTGCCAAAAATGTTGCTAACTTTCTGAGGGCTGACAAAGGAACATTTATGGAAAAGCTCATCTCCTCAAGGTTATGGTTTCTATTTTGCTAATAGAAGTTCACTGTATTTTAGTACTGAAGTTGATTTTTCACCAGTAGGAGAACGGATCTGAGAATTTTCAATCTGGAAAATAAAGAATATGAATGGTCCAAGCCACTAAAGGACATGTTATTCAAAAGCAATATCATTAAAGCTCAAAAGTCCAGAGTTATGAGTTTCCCCTGGGACACATTTATTCTTCATTTTCCTTAATGCTATGATTTTATAACTGCATCACCACTTTTCCCCACAGATGTTGCTGTATGTTGTTTGGAGACTGTCTTCGGCTTATGAGCAGAATGTATAGTATGTTCATTCCAGTGTCAGGAAGACTCAAATACTGCCTTAGAAACCTACTAAATGTGTGACTCTGGGCAAGGTTTTTAACTTCTTTTTACCTTGGTTTCTTCAACTGATATGGGAATAATAAAAGCACATCTCTCAGGGTTGTTGTGAGGATAAAATGACATAATTTTTATAAAAAATGTTTTTCAGTTGTGAAATATAGTAGGCACTATTAAACACCCTCATATTATTATTATTAATTATTTTCACTTGTTTTCTGTTCAACAAATGTTTTTGCTTTTTAAAATAGTCATGTTGACTTTTTTAAAAATAATTTTTGTTGGGGTGGCTAGGTGGTGCAGTGGATAAAGCACCGGCCTTGGAGTCAGGTGCACCTGGGTTCAAATCTGGTCTCAGACACTTAATAATTACCTAGCTGTGTGGCCTTGGGCAAGCCACTTTACCCCATTTGCCTTGCAAAAACCTAAAAAAAATTAAAAAAAATAATTTGTCTCAGGAGCTCCAGTCATGAGTAAGAATAAGAGGTATGTATCTCCCCAATCAGTGTTGTCCCTAGGATCCTGAGAATTATAGCAGCAGAAGATATGAGTGTCCTCAATGGGGACTCCCAACTTGATAGCGTGATTGTAGTGTTGGACAAGTAATCCAACCCAGAGAGAAGAGATAGAGAATAAAGGGCATGAAGAACCATGCCCACATGCTTCACCTATGTGAAATGGTCATTTCTGTAAGATATATATGCAGATTATCCCAGGTTTACATATGAGAAAACAGAAACTCAGAGAGATTAGTTGAATTACAATATATAGATGAAGAACCTTTCATTCCCACATTCTGTTCTGGTTCATTGTCCATCTTTTGCTCCAAATCATTTTCCTGTCTCTCAGTCCAACATCTGTTCTTGTCTAATTCTTTTATACAAAAATGGGAGAAATGTTATAGGAGACTAAAGTATTAATTAAAAGCAGGGCTTGTTGGCAGTACCCTCCAAGTTTCATGTAATCATAGGATAAAACGTGACTATTTTATTGTGAAATGATGAGGGAAGACTTGGTTTCCCTAAGGTGAACTTCTAGACATTTAATAAATTATTATTGAATTGAATTTTGGAAGACTATGATTATTCAAAATAATTTGGTTTCTCCCTTCATTCTCTTTCTAAAGGTTGCTACAGACACAGTGTTGCTAAGACAATGAGAAGAGCCAATCATACTGTCGTGTCTGAGTTTGTATTCCTGGGACTCTCTGATTCTTGGTATATCCAGCTTTTCCTCTTTGTTCTGTCCTCTATAATCTATGTGGCAAGCATGTTGGGAAACTTCCTCATTGTGATTACAGTGACTTCTGACCCTCACTTAAACTCTCCCATGTACTTCTTTCTGGCCAACCTCTCCTTTATTGACCTGGGAGTTTCCTCAGTCGCTTCCCCCAAGATGATATATGACCTTTTCAAAAAGTGTAAAGTCATTTCATTTTCTGGCTGCATCACTCAGATATTCTTTATTCACTTTTTTGGTGGTGTTGAGATGGTACTGCTTATAGCTATGGCTTTTGACAGATATGTTGCCATATGTAAACCTCTCCATTATCTGACTATTATGAGTCCAAGAATTTGCACTGCATTTCTATTGGCTGCTTGGACAATTGGTTTCTTCCACTCAGTAGTTCAAATGGCTTTTATTGTTAATCTACCATTTTGTGGCCCTAATGAATTGGATAGCTTTTACTGTGACCTTCCTCGGTTCATCAAACTTGCCTGCACAAACACATATAAACTGGAATTCATGGTCACTGCCAACAGTGGCTTCATTTCCTTGGGCTCCTTCTGCATCTTGATCATCTCCTACATTTTTATCCTAGTCACTGTTCGGAAGCATTCTTCAGGTGGTTCTTCCAAGGCTCTGTCTACTCTTTCAGCTCATATCACTGTTGTGATTTTATTTTTTGGTCCATTGATCTTTATTTACACATGGCCATACCCCACATCACACTTGGATAAGTTTCTTGCAGTTTTTGATGCAGTTCTTACTCCTTTTATGAATCCAGTCATCTACACATTCAGGAACAAAGAGATGAAGATGGCAATGAGGAGATTGTGCAGTCAGATTGGGAGTTTTAGGAAAATCTCTTAAATGACTCTATGACGTGAACTTAGATGAAACAGGGAAGTCTTGCAGAAGGAGATCATGGGCTAGTATTTGAAAAGTTTGAAGTCCTAGAGTGATTTCCACATATTAATAGTGGTCAACTAGGTATAAAGAGCTGGGAGAAATACTGATATTGGCAATTTTAAATTTAAAAGTTTACTAAACAGAGGTCATACTCTAGTGAAGGAGGACAAAAAGTTAATTATAAAACAGAAGAAAAGACCAGGAGGTAAGAAAATGTTTTGGTGAAGTTTCAAAAAAGTGGTGTTGGTTATCAGTTTCAAGTACTGTAAGATGAAAGGAGAATTAGGCTTAATTGTTAACCCTTTCTCTAAAACTATTGAATATTATCCTTTCATGTCTTAGAAGTATTCATTCTTGGAAATTAGAGTTTGTTCAATTAAAAATAAACATGATTATTAACTCTTATTTTTTTCAGTGTGAAGAATGTAAATCTATTTTTGATATTTGAAATATAACTACTGTGAGTATTGCATATGACATATTGCATATTGATATTTTTTAAAGATCTTATTATTGGTTTTTTATTTCTTATGAAATTATATTTCTGTTTGTCTAATTCTGAGTTTGTGTAGTTTTTGATCTCTCCTCTTGTGCCTCTATGTTGATCTATCTAAAAATATATACTTCCCACAGACCTTTTGAATTGTCCTTGGAGAACCCTGGTTGAGAGGTCTGGAAACTCCTCCAGCTGCCATGAATCCAGGTGCCTCCATGGACCCAGGCATCTCGCTGTCTGTTCCTGGAAGGCTGAAGCTTGTTCATTCCAGTGTATCATGGCTGTGGCTGCAATGTGACCCATTCTGGTGGAATGGAGCCTACCAAGTTATCTTGGCACTGGAAAATTGTTTCACTCCATCTTTCTGTGGGTTCTGACACTCTAGAATTTGGTTAGTCATAATTTTGAGGGATCTGGAGTGTTCTGGAGGAGAGTTTCTGGGAATTTCTGTGTCCACACCACCATCTTGCCTTCAACCCCACACCCCCTTCATTATTTCCTAAATAAAACTCATTGCCTTCATTGTTAAACTGTTATGTATTTTTTTATGTTATTATCATATAACAATCCAACTTCATGCAGAGAGTCTTCTTTTCTTTCCCACATTCCTCTTTGCTGTCTGGTCACCTAAGTTCTTTCTTGTTTGTAGCCTGGAATTATCACATTCTACTTTTTAAGTTTTGAAGTATATCTTTGAATTGTTACTTATAACAAGATTCTCAGTTGTTGTCAATCCTCCCCTTATTAACTCAGTTGTTGATTATTTAGAAAGGTCTTTAAAGACCAATTTTTCCTAGTTCTCAGACATTTGAACACCTCTACACCATCTCTGATAAATGACCATTCAGAATACAAATGAAAACTTTCAAGATTAATGAATTTCTATTACCCCTGACATAACCTATCCTTTGTATAGTTCATATTTGGATATAAGGAAGTCTTACTGAAATCTATTTTTCTCTAAATTATATTCAGTTAGTCTTGTTTTTGTCTTGTATACCAATAGAGAGCAAGCATAATCACTCTTTCATTTAATTATCCTTAAACATTTTAAGACAGCTATTTGTGCTCCTTACTCTTTTCTAGGTACTTAATTTCTAGCGAAGAGTTGTCACATAATAAATTCTTATTTATTTATTGATCAAATAACTAGCACTACTTGATCATTCTGTCTCCCTCCTCTAGACAATTTAAGATTTGTCAGCCTTCCCTTTAAAGTATACCATAGGGAAGGCTACGTGGTGCAGTGGCGCCTTGGAGTCAGGAGTACCTGGGTTCAAATCCAACTTCAGACACTTAATAATTACCTAGCCGTGTGGCCTTAAGCCCATTGCCTTGAAAAATCTAAAAAAAAATAAAGTATACCATATAGCACTGGTCAAAATTCTCTAGGCAAGGTTTGAAAAGCTCAGGGCATGCTGAGGCTGATATGTCCATTGATTAGTGATCCATTCCCCTGGTTTCAGGATCAGATCCTTGGGTTCATATCTCTTCCCTTTGTGACTCTAGGCAAAGTAATCTAATCTTGCCTGATTTTAATGATGAGGGGATAGGAATTGATGGCTTCTGAGGCCACTACCATCTCAATGTAATCTCTTTACATTAACTTTTATAGGAATTGCATAATTATCTAATGTCTTATTGAACTTCCATTTAACCGAGATCTCCAAGATTTTTTTTTCAGATAAATTGCTATTAGGCCAGATTCCTCCCATACTGACGTGGTATAACTGATTAATTGACTCTAAATGCTTCATTTAATATATTTAAGATATCACATGGAGTGAATCTTGAAGGAAATTATGGATTCAGTCATTTAATAAATATAAAAACCAACCAAGTCATAGGCACTTTGTTAGATGCTACCCAAAAATGTAAAAGATAGTTCCTGCTGTCTTGGAGGTCACAGTCTAGTGAGGAAAGCAATATGCAGATAGTTTTTTCCTGCATAATATTTACAAGATAAATTAGGGATGAGAGAGTGCACCAGAGAGAAGTCATTAGAATTGGGAGAATGAGAAAGGCTTTTTGAATAAGTTAGGATTTTAGCAGATACTTAAGAAATTCAAAGAAATTCAAATTCAGTAAGTAGTGATGGATAAGGAGGAAGAATTTCCAGGCATGTGGCATAACTCATGAAAATTCATGGATCTGAGTGTTAGAAAGGAGGTCTATGTTACTAGATCTCAGAATATGTAGCAGTAGAGGTTTTAAGGTGTAGTAAAGCTAGTAAGATGAGGGGAACAGATTATGAAGGATTTTGAATAATAAACAGAGGATTTTATATTTGATTCTGTAGATTATATAGTGGTCAATGGAGTTTATTGAGTGGTGATGGGAGCGGATAATGTTTTCATACTTGAGTTTTAGGGGGATCACTTTGATATTGAATATAGGATATATTGGAATAGGGAAAGATTTGTGGTAGGCATACCAATGAGCAGACAATTATAATAGTCCAAGAATGAGTTGATGAGGGTTTTACTAGGGTGCTGCCAGTATTCAAGAAATGTGTGAAGATAAAATTAACCGTGACAATAGGTTGGATTTGGAGAAAAGTGAGAGAGAGTGAATTGTCAAAAATTTCAGAGCCTGGGGAACTAGTAGGATGGAGCTAACCCTCCACAGTAGTAGGGAGAAAGGGACGGTAGGGTTTAGTTGGAAAGATGCAGACATAAGTTATTTCATGCCACCTGTAGCAGAGAGTGTGCAAATCCATATGGGGTACAGCTAGTAGGTCACTTTGATTGGAATACAAAGTATATGAAGAAGTTCAACATTCAGTAAGTTTGTAAGTTAGTTGGAGCTAGATAGTAAGGGCTGCAAAACTTACTTTAGAGGCAGTGAGAATCTAACATTTCTTGATTAGAGAATGATGTAATAAACTCTTTATAACCTATTTTCTTTGTCCTAAGGTTTCTCTCACTTCTTCAATGGAAACTGAGTAAAAGTAGAGAGGTTGGAACATGGAGATAAAATTTCAGGAAACAGGAAGACAATGGAAGCTGTAGGGTATAAAACTGAAAAGGCAAGTTGGTATAACATTGAAAGTGGGTTTTGTATGCCATACTAAGGAGTTTGGACTTTATATGTTATTGTTGAAGAGAAGGTAACATAAGCAGAGTCATTATTTAGAGAGATTAATCATATTGAGGTGTAATTTAACTAGAGATAAGAACATAATTTGGAAGCTCATTGCAAAGCTTCCAGAGAAATAGGGGAGAGGAAATAAAATCTTAAACTCTATATTAGTGAGAATAGAGAGGTAGGGACAAAACATGAGAGATATTTTTGAGTAGAAATTGACAGAACTTGGTGGTTTCTTTTATTTTAGGGGCAATGGACTGACAAAAATCAAAGATCATTCAAATTTTCTGTCTGTGTGATGAGGAAAAGAATGTTATTAAAACTGTCAAACTCATAATAAGGAGCAAATTTTATAGAAAAGGTTTTTTTTTTTAGTTTTTGCCAGGCAATGGGGGTTAAGTGGCATGGCCAAGGCCACACAGCTAGGTAATTATTAAGTGTCTGAGGTTGGATTTAAACTCAGGTACTCCTGACTCCAGGACTGGTGCTCTATCCACTGCAACACCTTGCCACCCTGAAAAGGTATTATTCTTGAATTTGACATGGGATCAAGAACAGAGAAAGTAGTCAGTGTGACTTTTCCAGAATTGGAGATTGGAAAGATGAATACAACAAGAAAAATATGGTAATGAAGTATTCTATGGTGCCAAAACAAGGATCACTGAATTGGCTTAGCAAAAAATTCAAGCTGTTAAATTAAACAAATGAAACCAAATGTAGCCATCATTTAGAGAGCTAAGCTCTGACTTTTATTTCCCTTGGAGATATTTAGGTCAAGAGCAAGACCTAAGCCTGTATTGAATGAACCAAATAGTTTCTTTTATCAATTTGTTTGTAAATGCCAGAGATTTAATAGTTTTGTGCTGTTTATATAAAAAAATGAGTTGGCAGAAATTATATTTGTCAAATGACCCAAAGTTGGGAGGGATATCTAATATATTGACTGATAAAACTAATTACTAAGAAATCCCTGAATGCCTAGTGGAATGAGTCATATCTAAAAGGATGAAATTTAATGGGAATGAATGTAAAATCATGGGAATTTGTTAGAGGCATCCACTTTACAAAATTAGTTTATATGATGAAGGAAATCTTGTGGTCTTCATAGACTTTAGGCTCAACTTAAATCAATAACCAGAAGACACACACACACACACACACACACACACACACACACACACACACACACACAAAAACAACTCATGATTGAATAGTAACCACAATGAGGGCTGTGATAGTCTTGTATTCCATTTTGGTCAGATAACATTTCCAACACTGTGTTTGTATCTGGATGTCACACTTTAGAAAAAATATTGGTAGAACAGAGAATATATAAGATGGCAACTAAGACATTGGGAAGACATGTCATATGAAGATGGGTTAAAGGAATTTGGGAGGATTAACATGGAGAAGGTAAGAATTATAGTGAATAGGATAGCTGTCTTCAAGTAGGGTATCATATAGATTAAAATTTTCTGTTTGTCCTCAGGGGCTACAACTAGATGGAATAGCTTGTAAACCTAAGTTCAATGCAAGGAAGAACTTCTTCATGATTTCAACTGCCCCAAAGTTGAACTGCATCAGGAAATAATATTTTCCATTTTGGAGTTTCAAAACTTTAACTGGATAACATTTCCTAGTATTATCATAGAAAGGAGTCTTTATTAAGTATTCCCTGAATGAATTAGTCTCAGGTCTTTCCAACTGTGCAGGGCAGGTATGTTTGATGTTTCCACTTCTTGTTTGACTGTTGTTGTTTTCATGCCTTCTTGTCAGTCAGATATATTGAATTCTTATTTTTTTCTAATCATTAAAAATTATGTAGAGGAAATAAGAATCAGTTTGACTAGAAGAGGCTTCAATAGCACCTTATGCAATCTAGATTAAAGCAGCTTACACATACTCTTTTGTTGATTATTTTGAGTGTGTTATAGTAATAGCAATGTCGCATATACCACATTTTTTTTAATATATTCCTCTACTATGAGTATTCCCTCAATTTTCAGTTCTTTGACATCATAAAAGTGATGAGAAAAACCTTTTAGAAAATACAGGTTCTTTTTTTTTAACTATGATTACCTTGGGAAAAAGAGCTAATAGTGTTCCTTTTTCCACATCCCTTTTGTCATTTTTTCTCCTACCATTTTGATCATTGTGATGTGTGTGTGTGTGTGTGTGTGATATCTCACAGTTGTTTTAATTTAATTAATCAATGATGGTTTAGAGTATTTTTTCATATAATTACATATAGTTTTGATTTCTTCATTTAAATATTGCCCATTCCTATCCCTTGACTATTCTTCAATTGGAGAATGGCTCATGTTTCTATAAATTTGACAATGTTTTCTTTAAATTTGAGATGTGAAACCTCTATTTGAGAAACTGCCCCACTTTTCTACTTTCTTTTGAATCTTTACTACATTGGTCTCATTTATACAAAATCATTTTAATGTAACGTAACCCAAATTATCCATTTTGTTCCTCTATGCTATCTCTTATTTATTCATAAATTCTTCTCTTAACCAAAAATCTGATAGGTAATATGCCCTATGTCTTTTAATTTTCTTATGATATTTCCTTTTATATCTAAGTCTTGTATAAATTTTGGATTTATCTTTTTATCTGGTATCAGATATTGTTGTAGACCCAATTTTTGCTAGACTCTGTTTTACTTTTCCCAATAATTTTTTTTAATATTTTATTTATTTTGAGTTTTAAATTTTTTCCCCTAATCTTTCCCCCCCCACACACAGAAGGAAGTTTGCCAGTCTTTACATTTTTTCCATGGTATACATTGATCCAAACTAAATGTGATGGGAGAGAAATCATATCCTTAAGGAAGAAATATAAAGTATAAGAGATAGCAAGATCAGACCATAAGATTTCAGTTTTTATTCTAAATTTTAGGTAATAGTCTTTGTTCTTTGTTCAAACTCCACAGTTGTTACTCTGGATACAAATGGTATTCTCCTTTGCAGATAGCCCCAGATTGTCCCTGACTTTTGCACTGTGGAATGAGTGAGTCCATCAAGGTTGATCATCACCCTCGTGTTGCTGTGAGTGTGTACAGTGTTTTTTGGGTTCTGCTCATCTCACTCAGCATCAGTTCATGCAAATCCCTCCAGGCTTCCCTGAATTCCCATCCCTCCTAGTGTCTAATAGAACAATAGTGTTCCATGGCATACATATACCACAGTTTGTTAAGCTATTCCTCAATTGAGGGACACTTACTTGATTTCCAATTCTTTGCCACCACAAACAGAACTGCTATGAATATTTTTGCACAAGCGATGTTTTTACCCCTTTTTCATCATCTCTTCAGGCTATAGAACCAGTAGTGGTATTGATGGATCAAAGGGTATGCACATTTTTATTTTCCTTTGGGCGTAGTTCCAAATTTCTCTTCAGAAAGGTAGGATGAGTTCTCAGCTCCACCAACAATGTAATAGTGTCCCAGATTTCCCACAACCCTTCCAACAATGATCTTTATCCTTTTTGGTCATATTGGTCAGTCGGAGAGGTGTGAGGTGGTACCTCAGAGAAGCTTTAATTTTCATTTCTCTAATAAGTAATGATTTAGAGTAACTTTTCATATGACTATGGATTGCTTTGATCTATTCATCTGTAAATTGTCTTTGTATATCCTTTGACCATTTGTCAATTGGGGAATGGATTTTTTTAAAATACAACTCAGTTCTCTGTATATTTTAGAAATGAGTCCTTTGTCAGAAACATTAGTTGTAAAGATTTTTTCACAGTTTACTACATTTCTTTTGATCTTGGTTACAGTGGTTTTGTCTGTGCAAAACATTTTAATTTGATGTAATCGAAACCATCTAGTTTGTTTTTATTGATGTTATCTATCTCTTACTTAGTCATAAACTGCTCCCCTTTCCATAGATCTGACAGGCAAACTGGTCCTTGATCTTCTATTTTGCTTATAGTATTTTTTATGTCTAAATCCATTTGGATCTTATCTTGGTATAGGGTGTGAAGTATTGGTCTATTCTAAGTTTCTTCCATATTAATTTCCAATTTTCTCAGCAGTTTTTGTCAAAGAGAGAGTTCTTATTCCAACAGCTGGAGTCTTTGGGTTTATCAATTTTCTTTTTTTCTTTTTTCTTTTTTTGCAAGACAACAGGGTTAAGTGGCTTGCCCAAGGCCACATGGCTAGGTAATTTTTAAGTGTCTGAGACCAGATTTGAACCCAGGTACTCCTGACTCCAGGGCTGGTGCTTTATCCACTATGCCACCTAGCCGCCCCTCTTTGGGTTTATCAAACAGCAGATTACTATAATCGTTTCTTCATTCATGTTGTTCTTGTAAAAAAATTCTCTTAAATGCCTGGTGGGTGAAGAACATGGATCTTGAGACTTTTGAATGTGGAGGAATGAAAAATTTTTTCTTTGAAGGAGAAGAAATATGTATTTATGCCACAGAATATGCCTTGGTTTGCTGCATATCACCAGAAATTTATTACCCTCGAGTTTGTATGTTCAGCTAATTAAAGTAATTTTAATAATAATGATAGTTGAAATGTATAACAATTATAATGTGTGAAGACCTATGCTAAGTCTTTGAAATAATTATCTCATTTGATCCTCACAATAATCTTGGGTGGCAGAAGGGTGGTATTTATTTTTCACATTTTATAATTAAAGAAACTGATGTTATAGTTATGTGATTTGCCCAAAGTCTCTTGGTGATTAAGTGTTTGAGTCAGGATTTGAACTTATGTTTCCTTCCTGACTCCAGGCTCAGGGCTTTCTCCATTGGACCACTTAGCTGCTTCTAAACTCCTGAACTAGGATTCAGTTCCCAGAATGTTGCCAAGGAGAAGTGATACAACTATCACACAGTGCTGGAAATGAATGTTATCTCCTGTCCCATCTCTAGTTCCCTCACAATATTTAACTTTTTTCATAGCAACCACAATCTTATAAGGACAGGTAACCCAACTCTGTTTCAACATTTTAACTAGTTCATTTTTAATTTCATTGCATTTAAGTTTATTTACCAGCTACTATGTATAAGGCATTGTACTAGGACTTGGAGAAAGGAAGACAAAATAGAGTCATTCTCTACTGTGATGTAGTGGAAAGCGTGAAGCCATGAAGTCCTGAGTTCAAATCTTAACTCAGCTAGCTTAATAGCTGTGTGGTCCTGGACCTATTGTTGAACCTCTCTGTGTCTTCATTTCCTTATTACATTGAAATAATAATAGAATTGACATCAAATGAGATTTTTGCCCTATGTTTAGCAAACTTTGTTATTCTGTATTACTATGAACTACTCTTAGTATTTATTTTATTTTAGTTTTTTTTGAAAGGCAAATGGGGTTAATTGGCTTGCCCAAGGCCACTTCTCAGGGTGCTTTATACTTGTATTTCCATTCTTTCTTCTCATTTATTATTAAAATCCACCATTATTTCAATAATCAATTTCAATTCTTCTCATATTTTCATGTCAAACCTGAACTGAGAGAATAAGAGATTCATAGCTTTTGAGAATTGTAAGGATTTCACCAGCCCTATAGACTGACCCATACCCCAAATCAATCTCCATTATATTATACCTTAGAAGTAGTTATAGGGAACAGCTAGGTGACACAGTGGATAGAGCACTGACCCTGGATTTAGGAGGACCCTGAGTTCAGATCAGACCTCAGATACTTAATAATTGACCAGAAGTGTGACCTTGAGCAAGTCACTTAACCCTTGTCTTAAAAAAAATTGAAAAAAGAAGTAGCTATAGCCAACTTGATGGTGCAGTGAATAGAGTTCTAGGTCTGGAGTTGCAAATCTGGCCTTATTAGCTGGATGAACCTGGGCATGTTGTTTGTTTAACTGTATTTTTCTGTTTTCTCATCTGTAAAATGAGCTAGAGAAGAAAATGGAAAACCCCTTTAGTAACTTTCTTTTGTTTTTTTTGACAGACAGTGTGATTAAGTGAATTGCCCAAGTTCACACAGTTAGGTAATTATTAAGTGTCTGAGGCTGGATTTGAACTCATGGCCTCCTGACTCCAGGGCTGGTGCTCTATCCACTACACCACCTGGCTGCCCCTTCACTCTGGTGTCTTTGCCACGGAAATCCCAAATGGTGTCTTGAAGAGTGGAATTTTACTGATTATGATTGAACAAGCAAGGAAGAAATGTTTTTACAGATCTTTCTGGATGGTGGACCTCTCTCCTATTTCAAGACAATTCTTTCTATTTTTATAAAAAATACCAATGATTAGAAGTTTTCCGGCCATCAAGTCTAAAATTATCTATTTGTAGATTCCACCTAGAGCTCCTCATTTTGCCCACTGAGATCAAATAGCCATGCTGTTCTTCCTCCTCTTAACAGCCCTTCAAATATATCTATCTTGTCTTTTCCACCTTTCCTTAGACTTTTTTTCCCTTTCATGTAAAATATGATTTTTTTCATATATGGTGGTACCTTGATACTTGTAGACTTCATAACTCATTAAAATGATTATTTGTGCCATTTTGATGAGAAAAAATTGTTTTAGCATTTTTAGCTTGTTACTACTTGTATGAATCACCATGCCTTCCTACAGGAAAAAAGTGCTTCTTCACTTGTTGCTTGCTCCTCACGGGATTAAATAGAGGCTGACCATCAGAATATAAGTTCATGAATGATCCAGAACCCCAGGTTAAGCCCAGTTATTTATTTATTTAGATTTATTGGTTCAGGGCGAATGTAAAAAGCAATGGTTTTGATTTTGGCCAGAAATCTTTAGGGCCTCCCCTCCCATATTGGCTTTTTTTTTTACTATGAAACAGTAGTTATCCTTTATTTCTTGTTTACCTGTCTTAATCACTGAGAAACCTTGAAGGTTTTGTCTTCTGGTTTACTTTTTTTTTTTGACTAAGCAACAATCACTATTCTTGGTCAGTCAGACTGTGACCTGGGGAAGACCCCTTGTTTTAAAAGGCCAGGTTCTTTCATACAAAGCCATCTCTAGATGATCTGATTCATATCTGCTCACTCTATCTAGAAGGCTCCAGAGGAGAAAGTGAAGTTGGTAACTTTGTATAGCACACCCTTGCTTAAATCTGATAATTCAATTACGTGTCTTGGCATCACCACTCTGATATCATGGTCCTTTTCTGTAATGAAGGAAAGGTGCATCTAGGTGGCATAGTGAATAGAGCACTGGCCCTGGAGCCCAGAGAACCTGAGTTCAAATGTGACCTCAGACACTTATTAATTACCTAGCTGTGTGACCTTGGGCAAGTCACTTAACCTCATTGGCTTGCAAAAACCTAAAAAAAGAAGAATAAAGGACAAAACACAACCCATTATGCAAGGAACTTCTCTCAGTAGAGGTAAAGTGAAGTTACATTTTGTATTTGAAAATTGATTTTTTATCCATGTCTATTCATTTTTAAGTTCCTCTATTAAAAAATAACCACATTATTTAATATTACCCAATAAAATGTGAAAGTTCTGAGAAACCCTCATGAATTATTTCTAATTATATTATTTATTTTTTGATAATTTTTTTGATTGCATGTTATGAAAGTTTTTCAATATTCATTCACTTGCATATTTTTGTACCACCCTCCCTTTGCACACCTTTTTTCTTAGTATACAATAGTCTGATGAAAGTTGTACACTTGTGTTTAACACAATTACATTATTTCTTATGGAAAAATCATTATCTACTTGTTGATTTCATTACTTATCAAGAGTTCCAAAATGAATTAATGGTGAATACCACTGTATAATTGGTTCAAGATCTTCTATTTTCCCGATTAACCTTCTCTGGAATATCTTTGGCTCATGTCCTTCATTAATTGTGGTGCCCAGTACTAGATAACCTATTCTAGACTTGGTGTGAGGAGGAGGACTGAATATAATGAGCCTGTCAACTTTCTATTCCTTAAAGCTTTATCTAGCCCCCCACCCCTCTTTCCCTATTTTATTTTTTTTACTTAACATTTTATTCTCCCTCAGATACATGTAGAAACAATTTTAAAATTCAATTTTTAAACTTTGAGTTCCAAAGTCTCTTCATCCCACCCTATTTCCTCTTCCTTCACTCAGTACCCAATTCAAGAAGGAAGGCTATATGAGGAGTCATGTAAAACATTTCCATAATAGTCATATTATGAAAGAAAATAAAGAAAAAACCCTCAAGAAAAATACAGTTAAAAATTATGCTTGAATCTGTATTCAGACACCATCTTGTCTCTGGGAATGTGAATAAGTCCTTCAGAGTTGTTTTGTATCAATATATACCGAGATTATCTCAATCATTCATAGCTGATCTACTTATAATATTTACTTTGTACATAGAATAATTCCATTTGCATCAGTTAATGGAAGTATTTCTAGGATTTTCTGAGTGTATCCTGCTCATAATTTCTTATAGCAGATTAGTATTCAATCTTAGACATAATACATTTTGTTCTGTCATTCATCAATTGATGGGTATCCTCTCAATTTCCAATTTTTTGCCACCACAAAAAGAGGTCTATAAATATTTTTGTACATATAGGTCTTTTTTCTTTTTTTTGTTTATCATCTCTTTTAGGATATAAGACCTAGTAGTGGTATTGTCAGGTCTAAAGAGCATGTATGATTTTTGATAATTTTTCAATTGGGAAATGATTCTTATCTTATGAATTTATGAATTCTTATTATTATGAATCAGTTCTCTATGTTTAAAAATTGAGGTCTTTTAAAGAGAAATTTACTTCAAAATTTTTTGACAGTATTGCCAATTTGTATTTCCCTCTGTCTTATTTCTCCATCTGCTTATTCAATTCTCTCTCCTTTCAAATTCTACCTCCTTAAAAGTGTTTTGCTTTTTCTTTCCTCTCCCTAGATATGCCTTCTCTTGTTTCATCCCCATCCATCTAATCCCCTTCTCATCCTCCTTTTCTGTAGAATTGATTACATTTCTATACTCATTTAAGTTGGTATGTCATTCCCTCTTTGAATCAATTTTGCAGAGAATAAATTTACTGATTCCCACAACCTCTTCCTCTTCTCCTTCAGTGTTCTTTTCATTTGAGTTAATTTACTTCATTTTACTTCTCCATTTTTATTTCTCTCAGTATATTCCTCTTTCATCCCTCTGTTTTATTTTAGTTTTTTTTAATACTGTCTCTTCACATTCAGGAATGTAAATGTTTAACTTTATTAAGTCCCTTATTATTTAACTTTCCTCTTTATCTTTTTATGCTTCACTGGGTCTCATATTTGTAGATCAAATTTTCTGTTCAGTTCTGGTCTTTTCATCAAGAAAGTTTAAAAGTCCCCTATTTCATTGAATGTTCATTTTTTCGCATGAAGAGTATGCTTAGTTTTGCTGAGTAGTTCATTCTTGGCTGCAATCCAAGCTCGTTTGACTTCTTGAATATCATATTTCAAATCCTTTCACACTTTATTGTGGAAGCTGTTAAATCTTGTATTGCCAGGATTGTGACTCCACAATATTTGAATTGTTTCTTTCTGGCTCCTTTAATATTTTCTCCTTGACGTGGGAGCTCTGCAATTTGACTATAATAATTTTGGGAATTTTCATTTGGGCATCTTTTTCAGGAGGTGGTGGGTATATTATTTCTTTTAGAATTTTTATTTATTGAAGGAAATAGGATTAAGTGACTTGCTCAAGTTACACAACTAGGCAATTACTAAGTGTCGGAGGCCAGATTTGAACTCAGGTCCTGCTGACTCCAGTGCTGGTACTCTATCCACTATGCCAACTAGCTGCCCCTGGATATATTATTTCAAATTCTATTTTATCATTTGATTCTAAAATATCAGGGAAGCTTTCTTTGACAATTTCTTTCTTTCTTTTTTGTCAAGGGAATGGGGTTGTCACATGCCTAATGCCACACAGCTAGTAAGTAAAAAGCATCTGAAGTCAGATATGAATTTAGATCCTCCTTACTCCAGGGACAATGATCTTTCTACTGTTGCCTCCTCCTTCATATTTTCTTGAAAGTCTGTATAGACTCTTTTTCTGATCATGGCTTTCAGGTAGTTCAATAATTTTTATGTAATATCTTCTGGATTTATCTTCCAGGGCAGTTCTTTTTCCAATAAGATATTTCATATTTTCTTTGCATTCTTTCTGTTTTGTTTGAATTGTTTCTTGATTTCTCATAATGTGATTAGCTTTCCTTTGCTAAGTTCTCATTTTGAAGGGATTATTTTCTTCAGTGAGTTTTTGTATCTCCTTTTCCATTTGGCCAATTCTGCTTGTTAAGACATTTTTTAAATTTCATTTTTTTTGTACCTATTTGACCATTTGGTCTAGTTTGTTTTTTAAGGTGCTATTTTCTTCAGTATTTTTTTCTAAAGTGTTCTCTTTTTTCTTGATTTTCTTATACCACTCTCTTTTCTCTTCTCAATATTTCTTCTACCAATCTTACTTGTTTTTCAAACTCTTTTTTTGAGATCTTCCAAGGCCTGAGACCAATTCATATTTTCTTGAAGGCTTTGGATTTTGGAACTTTGACTTTGTTATCTCCTTCTGAGTGTCTATTTTGAGCTTCCTTGTTGTGATAGTAACTTTCTACAGTCAAAGTTTCTTTTTCCTTTTACTCATTTCCTTGCCCATTATTTATCTTTTAATTCTGTTAAAATAGAATTGTGCTTCCAGAGTAGAGGGTTCACTATCCTAAGCTTCAGCTGCTTGTGCAGCTGCTTTCAGAGATATTTCTAAGGACCTGTAAGTTTTCAATTCTGATGGTATGTTCTAAGGAGCAATTTTTACTACTCTCCAGGCCTGTGGTTTGTTCTGTGGGTGATGACAAGTACTTTTCCTTCTTCTCTGGAAGTATGAGAAGGGTCCTAGCTCCCTTGGACTGCAAGTACTTGTGTTCTAGTGCCCTTCCTCACTCTGGGACTTGAACCTAGTACTGTGACCTGGATCTGAGTTCAGGCAAAGCAACAGTGTCCTTCAATCTCCCTCTGACCAGTTGTCCAACCCCTTACAATCTGTATTTAGAGCACCAGAATAATAACTGCTGTTGTCTCTCTCAAGGACTGCATTTTGTTTACCAAAGCCAGATTTGCCTTGGTACTGGACTGTGCTCCACTCTTATCCAGGGCCTAAAGACCTTTTCTGCTGTTTTTCGAAGTTATTTTTGTAATCTATGAACTTAGAGGTCTGGAAACCACCATGGTTTCTCAAAGGTCTGCTCCTGGCCACTTAGAAAATCTGAACATCAAATCCAGACAGTCAGTTTATAGACATTTATTAAATTCCTAATATCTTCCCAGTATCATCCTGAAGCACTGGAAATACATAGAGGCAAAAAGTCAATCTATTCTTAAGGAACATAGAATGTAATTGGGGAAACTCAGTTGGCAACCAAGTGCTGAGAAGCTATATCTCTATTTCTATCTCTCTATCTCTGTCTCTAGCTCTATCTGTCTCTATCTCTATCTCTGTCTCTATCTCTGTCTGTCTCTGTCTCTGTCTCTGTCTCTGTCTCTGTCTCTGTCTCTGTCTATCTCTATCTCTATCTCTATCTCTATCTCCATCTCCATGTCTATCCCTATCTAATCCATATCTCTCTATGTCCATGTCCATGTCTATGTCCATGTCCATGTCCATGTCCATGTCCATGTCCATATCCATATCCATATCCATATCCATATCCATATCCATATCCATATCCATATCCATATCCATATCCACATCCACATCCACATCCACATCCACATCCACATCCACATCCATATCCATATCCATATCCATATCCATATCCACATCTACATCTATATCTACATATGTATCTATATCTATATATATCTATTTATAAGTATGTCTATGTCTCTGTCTCTTTCTATGCCTATCTCTATCTAATCTATATCTATGTCCATGTCTATGTCTACGTTCATGTCCATGTCCATGTCCATGTTCATATCCATATCCATATCCATATCCATGTCCATGTTCATATCCATATCCATATCCACGTCCACGTCCACGTCCACATCCACATCCACATCCACATCCACATCCACATCCACATCCACATCCACATCCACATCCACATCCACATCTATATCTATATCTATATCTATATCTATATCTATATCTATATCTATATCTATATCTATATCTATATCTATATCTATATCTATATCTATATCTATATCTATATCTATATCTATATCTATCTATAACTTTGTCTCTGTCTCTGTCTCTCTGTCTCTGTCTCTGTCTATCTCTTTCTCTATCTATCTATCTATCTATCTATCTATCTATCTATCTATAAAACATAAATATACTCAATAGAGGGAGGAACTAGAATTAAGTAGCAATGGGAAAAGCTTTCTGTGAAAGGTAGAAGTACACTTTGGACTAGAAGAAGATGGTCCAGCAATGAACTAATGAAGTTGGGACTAATACTGAAAACAATTCAGTCCCAGTCTTATGATTCTTTTGGTAAATCAAGTTTCCCTCTTGCAGAGGCAAGAGTATTGCCTGAACTGACTGAATATATTGAATATCTCTTTAATTATAAAATTTTTTTACTTTTATAACAGTTTTTATACTATCTCTATATTGGTTTTAAAGTACCTTGACAAGTCAATTCTCAATTATTTGGCACATTTTACTTTTATTATAAGTGATATTTATGTTTCTATTACTGCTATCAATTATTTCTGTATTTATCTTTAGTACATTGATATTATGTCTCATATTTATTATATCAATTAATCTTTTTGTTTTTTCTTCATATGAACTTCAAATAAAGATAACTGCTTTGCTTCTGCTTATTTTTTTGTCTTTTCACTTTATTACTTTAGTTAGTATTTTAAAAGCCATGAGTCAACAAACATCTATTTTTAAATATATTTTATTTTTAACGTTAAAAAAGTTTTGAGTTCCAAATTCAGTCTCTCTCTTTCTTCTTCCTTCCCCCCACTCTTCCTGAGAGGGTAAAAAATCAGATATAGGGTATGCATTTACAATTATGTAAAACACTTTTGTATTAGTCATTCTGGACAAGAAAACTTGAATGAAGATCCATAGCATTTTTAAGTCCATTCAAATTACATAAATTGTTTCTCTGGATGTGAATTGAATGTTTGCTTCTTCATTAGACCTTTGGGATTGTCTTGGATCATTGTATTACTGAGAATAGTTAAGTTGTTTTCAAAGTTCTTCATTGTATTATATTCTTGCTGTGTACAACATTTTCCTAGTTCTATTCACTTTGTTTTGCATCAGTTCATGTAAGTTCAAGTTTTTCTGAAATCATCCTGTTCTAAAAGCAGAATGATCTTCCAACACAATCATATGCCACAGCTTGTGGCATCTCTTTGATATCCAATTCTTAGACACTACAAAAAGAATTGCTATAAATATTTTTGTACAAAATAGTTCTCTTCCTACCTTTTTGTTGTCTTTGGAATATAGACTTAGCAGTGGTATTGCCAAATCAAAGTTGTTTACAACAATTTTATAGTCCTTTAGTCATAATTTGATGTTGTTCTCCAGAATGTTTGATCATTGTGCATTAGTGTCCCATTTTTCTCAAATTCCCTCCAAAAGCCATCATTTTCCTTTTTTTTGTCATGTTAACCAATCTGATAGTTGTGAAGTGGTACCTCAGAATTCATTTAATTTGCATTTCTTTATTCAATAATGATTTAGACCATTTTTGCATGTGACTACAGTTAAGTGATTTCTTTGTCTGACAATTGCCTTCAACAAGTATCTATTATCTATCACATGCCAGGCATTGGAAATACTAGTAAAGGGACTCTCAAGGAGCAAACAGTTTACTGAGAGAGAAAATGTGTAAGCAGTTATTTACAAATATGATATATTCAGTATAAATTGGAGATATTTAGCTCAGGGTAGGCATGAGCAGTAAAGGGGATTTGGAAAGGTTTTTCATGAACGGTAGAATTTTAGAAGGAACTTGTAGGACAAAGATGAGGAAGGAGTTAATTTAAGCTATTGGTCATAGACAGTGGAGGGGAGGTGGAACTGGAGTCATAAGATGGAGAGTCTCTTGTAAAAAAAGTATGAAAGTCAGTGTCACAATCATGGAATATATGGTGTGAAGTAAGGTGTAAGAAGACTGTAAAGGTAGGAGGGAGCCATATTTTAAAATATTTTGAATGTGAAACAGAGGATTCTATATTCGATGTTGGAAGTGATAGTGAGCCAGTGAAGTTCAATTTGTCTTTATTTGTTTTTCTGTGTGTGTGTGTGTGTGTGTGTGTGTGTGGATGTGTATATGTATGTGTTTGTGTGTGTGTGTGTGTGTGTGTGTGTGTGTGTGAGAGAGAGAGAGAGAGAGAGAGAGAGAGAGAGAGAGAGAGAGAGAGAGAGATTCAGCTTTATACTATTGGAAAATCATTTTGATAGCACAGTAGACAATGAACGAGTGGAAAAAACTTGAATCCGGGGGATTAAAGAAAAGGCAATAGTTCAGACTTGAGGTGATAATGGCCTGAATCAAAGTGGTGACTATCAAAGATTAGAATTCAGCAGAAATGATATGAAGGAAGAATTGACAGTATTTGGCAACAGATTACATGTGGGAGATGAGACAGAGAGTGAGAAATCAAAGATGAGACTTGGATTGTAAACTGGAGTGACTGAGAAAGTAATGGTGCCTCCAGGAGTAAATGATAAGTTAGGAAGAGGGGAAACAGGGCATGATAGTAAATTCATTTATAGATATGTTGAGTTTAAAATGTCTAATTGGCAGTTAGAGATGTTAAATTAGAAGTTAGGAGAGACGTTGGAAAAAGAGCTCTGAGATGATAATTAGCTCCATGGAAGCTGATGATATCACCATGTGAATTAATATAGGAGATGACATCAAGGTGTAGGGTAATGTCTGAGGAGATACCCACAGTTAATGTATGGTCTGGATAACCATTGTCCAGCAAAGGAGAAAGAACAGTGGTTTGACATGTAGAAGGAAAACAAGTGGAGAGTTGTATCAGTAAAAACAAGAGAGAAGCAGTATCAAGAACAATGAATGACTGTGTCAAAGACTGCAGAGAGGTTAAGAAGGAAGAAGATTCATAAAAGATCATGATATTTGGCAATAAAGAGATCAACAATAAGAGGCTCAATTGTATGATGATGTTGTTAGCAGATTGTAGAGAATTATGTACCCTGAAAGTTAAGAGTCCAGACATCTACTATAGCTAGCCTTCCTAGAATTTACCTGTGATTTTATCCCAGAACTTTCAGACTTAGGCAATACTTGTAGTCCATCAAAACTCTATAAGGAGGTAGGTAGCATGTGTCATCCTTGGGTATTTGAAATCATGGTTTTTCATTACAATGATCAGTTATGTCTTTTCAAATTATTTGTTATTACAGACAGCAATTAAAAATCTTTTGCATCATTTTACAATGTTGTTACTTCATAAATTATCATTCTTGTTGTTTACTTTTCATTGATTCATTAAAGTGTCTCCATATTTCTCTTAAACTGGGTCTTTCTTTATTTTTTTTTTTTACAGGACAAGAAATTATTTTTCTTCATTTCCCCAAATCAGCTATTCCTCATAATCTCCTCCTCCTCCCAAATCAAATTGTGTCATTCAGTTGTTTATCAAAGTAATAGTTCTATTGTTTTTCATATTACTTTTCAATTTATACTTTCAATGTAATACCCATTCTCTTTCAATTATATTGATATATTAACTAATTTTGTTGATGTCTAAGTTTTTGATATTTCTGAAAATTTTTCTTGTACAACTTCTTGAAATATTATAGTAAATTATTTTCTGTTTTTGAGAAGTCTAATAATTCTTTATTAAAATTAAATTTTATTTTATTTTTACCTTACTAAACAAAATCTATTTTCTTTCTATTCCTTTCCACCACCTCTTCCTTAGAAAAAAGAAAAGCAAAATCACTTGAAAATATGCATAACCAAGCAAAATAAAGCAAAATACAAGAAATATGAGACTTGGTCTGTACCTTGTTTTCATTACTTCTGTAAGGAGGTAGATAGCATGTTTCATCCTTTGGGCTTGGAATCCTGGTTGGTCATTAGGTTGATCAGAGTAATTCTGGTCAATGTACTTAATTCATACACATTCATGTATTCATAAGCAAAAATTTGCTCAACCACTGCACAAGTGATGGACATCCCTTTAGTTTTCAGTTCTTTCTTGCTAGAAAAAGAATTACTCTTATTTCTTTTTATGTATTGGTTCATTTCATCTTTTTAAAATATGTTTGAGGTATTAGACAAATCATGGTATCACTTGTCAAAAGCTATGTGCAGTTTAGTTTCAAAGTGTTTTCCATAATGACTGGGCCAATTCACAGTTTTATAAATAGAGCATTAAAATGCTATTTTCCCTATCACCCTTCCAAGATTTGATATTTTCCATTTGCTAATGGGGTGGGTATAAGCTGAAATCAAGTCATATATTTCTGACAATACCCATCCTTTAGATCTGTTATATCAGTCTCTGTAGATTTCATTTTTTTGGTTCTTTAATTTCCTGAACTTGTTTTTTATGTCCTCTGACATTCTGTCCTTATTCTTGTCTCCAACCTTTAGACAAAGAGCTTAATTATTTTTACTTCAATTTATGCCTCATGCAATTGGGAATAATATACTTTGGAATTTTATCCACAACTCTTTTGTGATGCAAAAAGAAAATTTGCCTTATCCCTTAGTTGATAGTTAACTGTTTACCTGAAATAGCATTAATTCACAGTTGATTCTAAATTATTTCTTGGTTATTTATTAAAATCCAAGTCATTAGCTAAGTACAAAAATTTGTTGCCACTGAAAATCTTTAAAAAAATGCATCTTATGCTTTCAAGGCAATTTCCCAAAGAGATTTTACAGAATTATTTTGGACAATTGAAAGACCCATATTGAATATCTTCATTCTCTACACTATTCCCTGGAATTAATGTCTCTAGCTTCTATTTATCTCATTAGTTCAATATTTCACATTTCAATTAAATGGCATATCTCTGTTTACAGCATCTCTTTTTCCCCCTAGAGATATTTAGGTGAACCCTTAGGACCCTAAGGAGCCCTGGACCTAGCTAGAATCAGTAAGACCTATGCCTGAAATGTACCTCAATTATATTAATTGTGTGAGCATTAGCAGCTAATTCCATTAAGATAATTTGTAATCTAAAAATGATAGTGTTGGATTAGATGGTTTTAAAGATTTCTTTGGGTTCTATTGTTTTTAGGATAGGTTTGTAATGTTTGTTTTTATTTTGCAAGGCAAACGGGTTAAGTGGCTTGCCCAAGGCCACACAGCTAGGTAATTAAGTGTCTGAGACTGGATTTGAACCCAGGTACTCCTGACTCCAGGGCCAGTGCTTTATCCACTGCGCCACCTAGCCACCCCTTTGTAATATTTGTTAAAAAAAAAACAAATAAAAAAACTTAGATCATTCTTTTATCCTCTCACCTTATCCATCAACAAAAAATAGAAGCACAAGTCAAAAAGAACAGTATTGAACCTTTTCCAAGATTATGAAAATGTTGTTTGGTTAATGATATATTAAGGTGACATTTGACTTTGCTAATTTGTACATGTCTCAAAGTAGGATACTAATATTATTCTCATGAATTCTGATTCCTGTATCACCTTTTCCCCTTAGGTAGTTGTGCCTATTGGAGTCAATGGATGGTGAGAATAATTCTGTAGTGTCTCAGTTTGTGTTCCTTGGGCTCTCTGATTTTATGGAGATTCAGTGTCTCCTTTTTGTGTCCTCCTGTGTTCTTTATGTGGTGAGCATTCTGGGAAACGTGCTCATTTGCTCACTGTGATGTTTGATTCTCATTTACATTCTCCCATGGATATTTTGCTTGCCAATTTCTCTTTGAGTGACTTAGGTTTTGGCTCAGTCACATCCCCTAAAATGATTTGTGACCTTTTCAGGAAATGTAAATTAATTTCTTTTGGGGGTTGCATTGCTCAAATCTTCCTTATTCAAGCATTTGGTGGCACTGAGATGGTGTTACTTATAGCCATGGCCTTTGACAGATATGTGACCATATGTAAACCTCTCCACTATTCAATCATTATGAACCTCAAAATGTGTATTTTCCTTTTAGTTGTTGCCTGGATCATTGGTCTCATCCACTCCTTGGTCCAATTGGCTTTTTTTGTCAACTTACCTTTTTGTGATCCTACTGAACTGGACAGCTTTTTCTGTGACCTTCCCTGGTTTATCAAGTTAACCTGTACTGAGACTTATAGATTGCAATTCATGGTCACTGCCAACAGTGGTTTCATTTCTCTTGGATCCTTCTGTATATTGATTATTTCCTACATTTTCATCCTGGTAATTGTTCAAAAGCATTCTTCTGGTGGTTCTTCCAAGGCTCTTTCTACTTTAGCTGCTCACATCATGGTAGTGATTTTATTCTTTGGTCCATTAATATTTTTTTATACGTGGCCATTTCCTACATCAAGCCTGGCTAAATTTCTTGCTATCTTTGATGCAGTTCTTACTGCATTTCTGAACCCAGTCATCAACACATTCAGGAACAAAAATTTCACGGTGTCAGTGGGAAGAGTATGTAACTGGTTTTTAAAGAAGGTTGTTTAAATTCATTTGGGTAGTAAAAATTGTCAATCCTGAGAGTCTTCTTCAGTCTGGGGTATCCCAATTAATCCTATTGAATGTTCCGTAGTTCTTCTAAATTTAACATAGTTAAAATCTAATCTAACATAATAAATCTAGCATTTATATAGTTCTTTAAGATTTGTAAATCATTTTATGTGTGTGTAATCTTAATTGTACCTTGCAACGTTCAGCTTTCTGAGGTTGGTGTGACCTACCAGAGTCTCACAGCTACTAAATGTCTGAAGCAACACTTGAACTCATGACTTCCTCACTTTAAGTCAGGAAGTTATAGTGCTGGTCACTATGGTACCTCATTGCCTCATTATTTTTCTCACTCACTTCTTTTCTGAACTTCTTTCTTTCTTTTTTTAAACTGCTGTACTTTGTTTTTTTTTTAATAAAAGAAAGATTTTATTTATTTTGAATTTTACAATTTTCCCCCTAATCTTGCTCCCTTCCTCCTCCCCCCCTCCCCCACTGAAGGCAGTCTGTTAGTCTTTATACATTGTTTCCATGGTATATATTGATCTAAGCTGAGTGTGATGAGAGAGAAATCATATCCGTAAGGAAGAAAAATAAAGTATAGAATGTCTATTTCTTTTGATGGTATCTTTAACTTTCCAGTCCCAGGTTCATACTCTTGGTTTTCCTTTACTCTGTACTTTTCCTCATCACAAATACACATACTCCCCACCCCCATACACACAAATGCATTTATATATACATCCATGCATATATATACACATAAATCCTCTCTCCAGCTATCAATATGATTTTCCTTTAGCAGAATTCTGATGGTGTCAATCACCTGTTCAATAAATACCTATTTGTCCTTTGATCTTGAAGAAGGCCATGACACAAGGAAGGTGATTCCATGACTTGTAAATGAATCAGATTTGTGAGGAGGGAGCTGTTTGAAGTAAATAGTCTCACTTTTTCCTCCAGAACCATCAGACTCCAGTGGCCAGGATGACTGTAGGTGACTGGATGCAGTGGGAGATCTTGGTGTCTTTAAACAGATCTCAGTTTGAGTGACCTAGTGTCTATTCAGTGATTAAGACTAAGGAAGAAAGAAATGAGGCAAAGAATGACTTCTTTTACCTAGTAAAAAGAAATCAATCTGGTCGGGATTTCTGGGCAAAACAGAAGCAATTGCTATTTACACTCACTCTCAGTTATCAAAGTCCAAAAAAAATCAAATGAGGTTTGGCTTGGAACTTATGGTTGGTCAAATAAAGAGAGAATAATCTGGCATCAGTAAACCCCAAGATATCTTGTCAATTTTCAGTGATCAAAATTTATATTCCTATAAGCAAAATATTCACAAGTAAAGGTCAAGATAAATATCTTGTGGAAGGTAAGATTTCAGCATAGACTTAATGGAATCCAGAAACAAGTAACAACCAATGGAAATATTCTGAGTTGGGAGACAGAATGTCTTTGAGGAATAGCAAGCATACTAGTGTCATTAGATCAACAGAGTAGGTTTGAGGAGGGTATAAAGTATAAGAAGTCTGGAAATGTAGGAAGGAGCACATTACAAAGAATTCTGAACATCAACCAAAGTGTTTTGGATTTGATTTTGGAGGTGATCAGGGGACAGTGAGTGAAGATGATGGTGATTACATAGTCAGACTTGTACTTTAGGAAGATTAAATTGACAACTAAGTGGAAGATGGATTGGAGTATGAAGAGACTTGAGTCAGAGAGACCAATTTCAAGTCCAGATGTGAGGTGTTAAGTTCCACATCAGGGTGATGGCAGTTCCAGAGATGAGAAGAAGGTATATTTGAAAGATGTTATGAAGGTAATATTGACAGACCTTGAAAATATTGAATATCAGAAGGGAGGGGGGAGGGGAGAGAGAGACAGACAGACAGACAGAGAGACACAACAGAGAGAGAGAGAGCGAGCGAGAGAGAGAGAGAGAGAGAGAGAGAGAGAGAGAGAGAGAACCCTAAGTTGTGATGGGGAGATCAGGAAAAGGTTTACATGAATGAGAAGGAAATCAATTTTGCAAATAATGATTTCAAGATATCTTTGGCATATCCAAGCGGAAATGTCCAATAGGCAGTAGGGGATTCAGTCTGGAGGTTAATAATTGATAAGTAAATCTTAGAGTCATCCTTATTGAGATTTGAAATCTTGGGAACTGATGAGTCCCTATTGTATAGAGGAATAAGAGAAGAGGACCCAAGAAAGAGTTCTGGGGGTATGCATTGCTTTTGGGCATGAATTAGAGAAAGATCTAGCAAAGGAAACAGAGAAGAAAAGTTAGCTAAATTGGTGGAATACCATGAGTGACTAATGGAAAATTAAGAGAGAAGAATATCACTGGGAGTGATTGAAGTGTAAAAGTATTTGAAGAGGTCAAGAAAGATGTGGCCTGAAAAAAATCCATTAGAGTCAGCATTTAAAAGATCATTGGAAACTTTATAGAGAATAATTTCAGTTGAATGAGATTAGAAATCAGATTATAGAAAGGTAAAAAGAGATTAAGAAGAATGAATTGGAGGTAACCATTGTAGAGAGTTTTCTCAAGGATTTTAGTTACAAAAAAGCAGGAGAGATATTGGATGATAGCTAGGTAGGGGATAAATGCATCAGATGAAGGTCTTTTGAGGAAGAAGGAGTTATGAGCAGGTTTGTAGGCAATAGGGAAGCAGTCAGTACATTGGAATAGACTGAAGGTAAATGGGAGAGTGAATAAGAAAGAGGGGGCAAACTGCTGAAGAAGATGGGATCAAATGGGATGATCACATGAATATTTAGAAAGGGAAAGACTATCTCATTATAAGAGACAAAGAATGAAGGAGGTAATAGTGGCAGTAGGAATTTGAGTGAAAGGAAATGAAAAAGAGGATAGAAGAGAAAGCTCTTGGGAAATGATCATACATTTTCCCCAATAAATTGTGAGTCAGTGTTCTCAGCTGAGAGGGTGGATACAAGGGGAGATGTGGGAAATTTAAAGTTTAAGGTTTGGAAATTTTGCTGTAATGATGGGACAGTTAAAATCTTGTACTTGGGCCCTTGATATTATCCCTTCCAATATCTAACATCTTGCTTCCTGTATCATCTGCTTTGTCTCCCTAAGAATCAAACTCTCATTATCCATTGACTTTTCCCCAGTTGCCTAAAATATGTCCAGATGTTCACCATCATTTAAAAATCACTTTTAACTTAATTCTAACACATTCACAAGATATTGCCTGCTCTTTTCCCTTTCATAGTCAACCCCCAGCTTTAACCAAGATCCTTTTACTTGATTCTTAAAAACACCATTTTTCATTACTGTTTTTTTGTATAATATTTTGAAGTCCTTCTTAGTTACCATCCCTAGATAAAAACAATCATGCATCCCTTTGTTTTTACTGCCACCATCACAAGTGAATTGTTTTATAATTGTGGCCATATCGTCCAATCACCATCAACAAATTTAATGAGGAGCAGCTTAGATTCAGAGATAATACTTTTTATGTATTTAGTACTTTTACATATATAAATACATTTAATCCCCATAAGAATCTTGTGAGATAGATATTGTTATTATCATTATTATCCTCATCTTGCACATGAGGAATCTGAGTCTTATAAGAGTTGTGACTTGTCATGGGTGAGATGACTAATAAATTCAGGAACAACAAAATGAGGAAACAGAAAAGTTTTATCGTTTCAGGAATGGTGAAGACTCAAATATAGAAGACAATAATTAAGAAATACCTATAATCAAAACCTTATATAAAAACACTCATTTTTCCCATATGAATAATTAGAATTCCTAGAAAAAATGATATGCATTTTCAAATAAATTTAAAATTTATATTTATTATATTTAGAAATGAGAGCTAAGAAGAGTCTTAGTAAAAAATTCAATAGCAACACAAGGAATAGAAAACGTTACCATAGTGAACTTCAAAAAATTTAAGATGGATTAAATAGTAGAAAATAACTCTAGTCATCAAGACATTAAAATAAATTAGAAAGATTAAGAACACAGAGGTAAATATAAAGCATCTCATATAAACAATAACTGGAAAATAGAGTAAAGAATGATAACTTAAGAATAATTTATTTTTTAAGTTTTTGCAAGGCAAATGGGGTTAAGTGACTTGTCCAAGGCCATACAGCTAGGTAATTATTAAGTGTTTGAGACAGGATTTGAACCCAGGTACTCCTGACTCCAAGGCTGGTGATTTATCCACTGTGCAACCTAGCCTCCCCAAGAATAATTTCTTGAAAGCTATAGAGAACCTGAATATCATATTTCTAGAAATCTTTTAAAGAGATTTGTTCAAACATATTATATTTTTAGTGGGCATTGTGAAAATAGAATGAATCTACTAGTCACAAACTGGATTCAACTCTTAACATGAAAAATTCCAGGAATATCATTACTAAATGAGAGGAGGAAGAGTAAGGGCAAAATAGAACTGAAAAAGGAATCTAGAAATAAAAAAAGAGGAGACAATGAAAAAATAAAAAGGCAACTACAAATGAACGATCAGAAGAAATTTCATAACAATGGACTGTTTATATGTTAATGATTATTTTAAAGAATAGTGTTCTTTTAGAATTCCAATATCATAAGGGAGCATAGAGGTAGTCAAATGAGACCAAAAACTTATAAATTGTTTTGTTATGTTCTGATAATGCTGGAAAAAGAAACAGGTAGCAGAATGAATATACTAAGTAAAAGGTAGACGAAAGGATGGTGGACAACTTATCTCACATAATCAGGGTGTTCAATAAGAAGTCCATACAAACATGGAAGAATTAAGGGAGTGGTTATTACTGGAATTTCACTTTCATCTAAATAGGTCAAAATATGACAGAACACACGTGTAGAATTTCATGTCAGAATAATTTAATTCAACAACCAGGAGAAGTGTAAGAGGTAGAGTATATTCAGAGAGAGATTCATTATAAGCAATGCATATTATGTTTGGAAAGGGGATATTGAAGCAGTCCAAAGAAGGAAGAAGTATTTGTAAAAAATTGTACATACAGTTTTATTGTCCTTTGGGCCTAGTTCCAATTTGCACTTCAGAATTGTTGGATTAGTTCAAAACTCCACCAACAATGTTGGTCTCAGTTTCCCACATCCTCTCCAACATTGATCATTTTCCTCTTTAGCTATTTTATCCAATCTGATAGGTTTGAGGTGATACCTTAGAGTTGTTTTGAATTGCATTTATCTAATCAGCAATTATTTGCAGTATTTTTAAGATATGACCATTAATAGATTTAATTTCTCAATGAATTATTTCTAGCAATTAACATGTATCAAAAATAATAGCATCTAAATAATTAAAGGAAAACTAAATGAGTTATAGGTATAAATAGAAAATAAAATTATAATGATGAAAGTCTTCAAAGCAATCCTTTTAGGTAAATCTATCCCAAAATTAAATAAGGAATATAAAAATTGAAAGAATTTTAGGTGTGCATGCTACCTTTGTAAAACTGACCATGTATTAGGATGTAAGAGCTTCATTACAAAAGGACAGCAGAAACATTATAGACACCATTTACGGTCACAAAGCAATAAAATTATATAAAAGAGCTGCTGGAAAAAAATCAACTGAAGACTAAATAAATTAAACCCAAAGAGTTGGAATCCCAAAGATCAAATTAGAGAAGAGGATGATAATTTCATTATAGATTATGATAATAGTGAAAAATATACAAAATTTTGGAATATCATAAAAGCCATACTTTCTGTTTTTTTACTTAGATTTATTTGTGTATGAAAGAAATAAATTGAGAACCCTCACTGTTTTTTTTACTGCCTAGTTTTCTCTGTAATACATTTACTTTTTCCTTTACGTATTTAGATGTTGTGCCATTTTGTGCATACATTTACAGCTTATATTATTTCCTTGTCTGTGGTAGCAAATTGTAGTTTTCTGTTTTGTCTCTTTTAAGTCTATTTTTTCTGTTGCCTTGTCTGAGATCATGATCGCTAATTTTAATACTTTCTCTCTAGTAATTATTTCCTGTTTATCCTCTTTAGCTTGTTTTAGTAAATTTGCATGTTTTCTTCTTCATTGGATTGTAAGCTCCTTCAAGGTTCCTTTGCCTCTCTTTGGAGTGATTAGTACTGTGGCTGGAGTTTAATAAATGTTTATTGATTAATTGATTGTTCCTCATGCTTTTGACCTAAATTGAAGTGTAATAGATTTTGCTCTATTTTCTATTCTGAATTCTGAATGAATCTTATTGTTTCAAATGTGCTTTTTGTAAACAGCATATTGATGCATTACATTCTGTTTTCCTCTTCTATTTTATGGGTAGTTTATCCCATTCATATTCACAGTTGTGGTGATAATTAGTTGTATATTTCTTTCTTTTCTATTCTCATTTTTCTTTTCCTTATTTCTGTCTAACACAATATACATTATGCTACTTAGATATTTATTTCATCTTTTTTCCTCTTAGACTCTAGTTTTCTTAGACTATAGTTACTCAACAAATTCAATAAACATTTACTGAGTAATTGTTATGTGTAAAGCTCTACACTCAGTGCAGAGGGGAATATGAAGACTCTCAGAAAGCATCACATTTTTGGAAAGCAGTCAATGTTACACATGCTGACCCAGGTACCTGTAACATTATCCCTCCTCTGTTCTGCCTATTGATCTCCCCAGCTTCCTTTAAGTTTTAGTTGAATCAAAACCTTCCCCAACTTCTCTTAAATCTAATGCCTTTCCTTTTGCTTTTGTTAATTATTTCCTAGTTGTCCTATTCTCTCTCTCTCTCTCTCTCTCTCTCTCTCTCTCTCTCTCTCTCTCTCTCTCTCTCTTTCTCAATTTATATATCTAAATTCTATATATGAGTATAAAACAAATAATAGCTTGCCTTTATATGATTCTTGAGGTCTGAAAAGTTGTTTTCTAGTTATTATCTCATTTGATCCTCATAATAATCTTGAAAAAGATTTACTTATAATTATCATCATCATTGTCACTTTGTAGGTGAGTACCCTGAAGGCTAAATGAATAGCCTGGAGGTATAGCTAGTAAGAGTTTTATGTAGGATTTGAACTTCTCTTCCTGATTTCAAATCTAGCATGCCATCCACTATGCCATATATATAAAATATATACAAAGGAATACACAATCTGTTCTTGGTAAGTGTGTGGAGAGAAGTAGCCAGGGGATTGATAAAGGCTTTATGTGATTGATGGCAATAATCTTTTCTTTTCCATTTTGTTATCATATAATCTCAAAAACAGGAGAAGTCCTCAGAACTCATATAGTCCTACCAATTTTTGTGCAGGAATACACTCAATTATCAGAAAGTGGTCATCCAGTCCTTGCCTTAAGATTTTTTCCTTTTTTGAGAAAATCATCTTTGAAGGCAATCCATTGCACTTTTGAATGACTTTTCCTTTAATAAATAATCTTCCTTTAACAAAATAAGTTTTCTAGAACTTCTATTTTTCTTAAATCTGCCCTCTGGAGCCATCCATATCATATTAATACATCTCCCACACAATAGCCCTTCCAACACCTGACAATAACTATTTTTAAAAGGTGGAAATAAAGCAAACATTTATTAAACATTTGTTAAATATTTATTAAACATTTATTAAAAAGCTTACAAAGCATAGTAAGGTATATATATGTATATATACATATATGTATATATATATATATCCCTTCCTATGTCTTGTATATCTATATCCATGACTATGTCTATGTCTATGCCTATGTCTATGTCTATGTCTATGTCTATGTCTATGTCTATGTCTATGTCTATGTCTATGTCTATGTCTGTCTCTGTCTCTATCTCTATCTCTATCTCTATCTTTATCTCTATCTCTATGTATATGTATAGGTATATGGACATGTATATGTATATGTATATGTATATATATATATATATCGAATCTATATCTGTATCTATATCTGTCTCCATCTATCTATCTATCTATCTATCTATCTATCTATCTATCTATCTATCTGTCTGTCTGTCAGTCTATCTATCCATCTATCTCTATCTCCATCTCCTCTACCATCTCTATCTCTATCTCTATCTCTATCTCTATCTCTATCTCTATCTCTATCTCTATCTCTATCTCTATCATCTCTCTATATATACAGAGAGAGAGAGAGAGAGAGAGAGAGAGAGAGAGAGAGAGAGAGAATGATAAAAGAACAGCTAAGCAGTGTTGATGGGGCCATTGTCCGGGAAAGCTGAGGTGGCTTGATAATAACTGTAAAATTCTCCAGACTAAATACCCCTGGATTCTTCAGCTAATGAATTAGGGAACAATCACTGAAGTTGAAGGCTATCTTAAGGAGTTCTTATATTTGGCAGCAAAGACCTCTCTCAATGAAAGACTGTGGTAACTCAGCAGCCTCACTAGGAGAAAAAAGAAAAGCCTATATACAAGGTATAAGTGTCGAAGTATAGATTTATTAAAGGATATTTGTATAATCAAACAAGGTCTTAAGAGCATTGAATATAGGACTGGATTGCTGCAATTCTCAAAATTCACATCCAGATAGGATTGCTGGTAAGGCACTGCTAATATGTTTTCCAAGTTTTTCTTTTTTCATAGAGAAACTTTTCTCTCTGGCATGCATTAGAATTGCTTCCTCCTTTTGGAAAATTCCAGAATAGTGATTGGTGGAGAGCAATGAGATAACTGATAGTTCTGCTTCTAGATGCAGTGTTTGGAATCTCCACTTTCAGTATCTGGTGAAAGAAGATAAAATAATAAAAATGAAGTATTTTATGATATACTCAAGGTTGTCAACACTGGGGATACTTGAGGGTCTTACCCTTGATTCCATATTCTATGTGGATATTTTATGGGGTTATTATTGGTGAAAGTGAGAAAGATCTCAGCTGGGTTTAATATCTGCAGATAATAATCACCCTTAAATTATCTCACAAATACCAAATGAATGGTTTTGGTTTTATTCTCTAAAGTGAAGATTCAAAGGCTACATAGAATAATATGGCTTGATGGTTAGCAGATTGGTATTTTCTTTAACTCTGATGGTCTGTTGTTAACAATGAACATTTTATTTTTAATTAAAGTAAGAATGTCTTACTTGTCAATGAAATTTTAATTGATGTACCATGATATACTATGCATTTTAAACTTATTCTATTTAACCTGATATTTCCATTTATTTTCTTCTTTCAGTGGTCTAGGAAGTAGATTGGAATCTTGAAATTATAAATTACTTTTACTGAAAATGTGAAAGTTAAAAAATTTCTCAGTATTCAATTATAAAATGATGGTTTCAGAGTAGCTTAAGAAAAGTTCAAAAAGGTCTTTTTTTTGCATTTACTCCTTTCTTTAATCATGCTTTGTTAATAACCTTTCCTCTCGATTACCTGGGGAAAACAGATTCCTAAGAGACAATATTCTTGGCCAAGCAATGTCAAGCTAGAAATCTCAGTTTCTGTAGTATCAATGGGCCACTTTCCTCCACTGCAGAGAATTTGCATTCTTTCCTATTATAGAAGCATTTTAGGTATCTCAATTCTTCTGGTCACTACACAAAGGAGAGGCTAAGATTTTGGAATTCCTCAGGCTTCTGGACACTGCTACCATATCAAATTCAGAGACAATATAGATAGATGAGAAAGACAAGAATAAAATGTCCAGCAAGAAGAACAGGTTGACCATCATTCCTACAATGAAGAGATAATTCCAGTGATAGGATTGCTCATAGTACAGGACAAATTGAGTGGACCATTTCTTCTGAGAGCATAGAATACAATGGATGTAGGGAAGTATCAAGAATTGAAAATGGTAATGGGAAGTTAGTGTGAAGGTTTTGAATTATAGACATATCAAGAAAATGAAACATCCAAATTCCTGATGGGAGTTGTCTCAGGATTAAATGGTAAGAATAAATAATTGGTAATCAGATAAGAATTAGAATTTTGCATTTCTTTTTACTCATTTGAGAGAGAGTTAGCATAATAAAATGTAGAAGCCCTGAACTCAGGAAAAGCTGGGTTCACGTCTTTCCTCTGGCACATACTATGTGACTCTGGGCAAATCTCTTAAACTCTCAGTTCTCTAAGACTACAAGTTGCTTTGTATTAAGATACATTTCTCATTTCATTTGGTGTTTGTTAAATTAAAAATAAAATTAATGAATAAAAAGACTTAAGTTGCCAAGAAGGGGATGACTTGCATTGGTAGGAGTCCCCTCATCTAGATGTTAACTATATTATTAACCTCAGAAGTTCAGCTCCCATCCCTTAGTTACTGACCTTCCTCATTGATAAATCTATCCTTTCCGATTCTCCTAGTTGGTCATCTCTATTTTCTTTTGACTTGGCTCCTTAAACTGATTCATTCTTCTCCTTGATTATGTGCATACTGAACTCTGAACTGTCCAGTTGACTAAAATCTGTTCCTCTCTCAACTTCCTACCACGTCAATTCTCAGTTCTAGGGTACCTTTGCTAAAATTTTATTTTGTCCCCATTTTGCAATCTGTAATATTGCCAGAGGAAAACATAAAAATCTTGTCTGAATTTACAAAAATTCATGCTATCTAAAATCAACTTGAACTATTTTCAGTTAGCAAAGATTTGATCTCTTAAAATTCTCTTTTGAATTAGCGAATCTTTATTCTAAATATTTTCTGTTTCCCACATGCCTAATCCTATCCATTAACTCCAAAATGTCAATGGTTATAGACCTCTTTTTTAATTGAAAAGTTTTATATCATCTCTTGAGAACTTTCTAAGTTTCCTCTTCTTTTGTCTATCACTGCAATCTGCTTGCTACTTCAGAATTGATTTCTACCTTTACTCTTTCTCATTGCTCACCCTGTCATCTAAGTGGAAAAGAGAGCCTATATCTTTCTATCCACAAATATATTTGTAAGAATTATTAATTACTTTGTGCTAGCAACTGTTTTAGGTGTTGGAGTTAAAAAAAGATAAAAAAATTATCACATTATCACATCTCCTTTTGATCCATCCCTTCTCTTTCAATTGCTTGCTCCTTCTAATTGAACTAACTGTAATGCATAGTGTTTTGGGTCTCCAATCAAGAAAGCATGAGTTCAAATCTAACTGCAGACACTTAATAGTTGTGTGGCCCTGGGTCAGAAACTTAAACTGTATTTACTTCAATTTCCTCCCTTGGGAGATAATAACAGTCTATATCATTGTGTTATTGTGAGGCTCAAATGAGAAAACATTTGTAAATTCTTTAGCACGAGCACCTGGCAAACAGTAGTTGCCACATTTTTTCCCCCCTCTTTTCATCTCCAACTTTCCTTTTTCCATTTCCTTTTCCTGAGAGATGTCCTCTTTTGACTAGATTCAATCTTTGAACTATATTACTTATTTCATCCTTTCATTATAAATCCTTTCACTAGTGTATTTGATTTCTAATCACTTTCCCAAATTATTAAGTATTTGCTATGTTATATGGATAGACAAATAGATCTGAGGGTCATGGTGCATAGAACAATGGATAACAGGGTAACTAATTTGGACATTTTCATTAAACAAGATAAAAAAAGCAACTGAAGATTTTTGAACAAGGGAGTAATGTGATTAGCACTGCAGCAAAGATAGGAAGTATAGAGTCTGTTTAGGAGGCTATGACAAAAGCCACTAGATGATCCTGGATGAGAAGTCAGAAGGGTGTGAATTAGATACAGTTGTTTGAGTGATGAATTGACAGAAGATAATTTAGTGGAATGTTCTGTAAGCATTTGGGGATATGCCTCTGAGACTCAAGTGAAAAGTTAGGTCTAGAAATTTGACCTAATTCTCCCAATTTTGTATTTTCTTATTCATATGTTTGTATTAGAATAATGTGTTTTTTTAGAAATGACATTATATGAACTTTATTATTAAAGCTCATTAAATGTTTCACAATACCAGCTACAACAAGATCAACATTTCTTTCATTGGTAAATCTCCACAGGACAATATACTGTTTAGCAAGAGATAAAATTTAAGTTTTTGTTCTGCATGCTACTAATACACTTCACTATCTTGTTTTTTACTCAATGACAAAGAAAAGTGTCCTACCCTATTAGACAATTTATTCTGGAAAGCCCTTATGAAGTCAGATTTAATTATATTTACACACATACACGCCCACACACATGTGGAAATGGAGGGTAAGATGCAAGAAAACTACCTTGGCAGAAACAAAATGCTTAAAAACTTTTAGTCACAACCCTCTTGAATGAGCAGTACATTTTTTTTTCTCCAGAAGACCAAATTAATTTCATCCTTACTGATGCAAATGGTTAATACTGCACAGAAGCTTAGTATGAATTTACAATTCCACAGGAATCTGAAAGTGACCAAGGCAATTTTCCCTTTTAGGATCATAATGACTACAGACTTAAGCTTTGCATTTTTCCATATAATACACAAAAAATTTCTAAACATTCTTAAAAAAAGAAAATATAAATAAGTCTCAGTATGTCTCTTAGAATTGCATACTAGGGCAAAAATATTTTCTTCATCATTTGACCCTGCTTAACTTCCAAGTGATTTAGTCCAAATCCATGTGAATAGTGCTGTTGTCGCTGGGATGACAATCTCCATTCTGATGCATGCCTTCAGCATTCAGATTATTTTTTACTTCAAAACCTTCATAGAATAATGTGTTTTCTAATCTTAATTTTTTAAAATTGTTATTCTTCCTTTTTTAACCCTCACTAACATTTTCTAATGCCCCCAACCTCCATCGTAACAGAAAATTGCATGGAAGCAGAGTAAATCAGTACAATTGATATATATGAAAATGCATTCCTCATTCTATATGGACTTTTCACCATATTTTTCAACATTAGGTAGGAGTCATGCTTCATTATCAGATCCCTAGTAGTCCTGATTGGTCATTGAATATTTAAGTAGGAGTTCTAATCTTCATTGTTGTTTTCCTTTAGGAATGATCTGTACAGAGATGAGAGTTAAAGTCAAGAGGTTAAATGACATCACCAAGCTTAAGATTCTAGAGAGAAGAAAGAAGAAAAGAACATAATTGTGGAGAACACACTTTATAAGGGATGGCAAGAAGAGGAAATTAATAACCAACATTTGTTTCATTCTTACCACACACAAAACACTATATTAAGTACAATTGTTATCTCATTTGTTTCTCATAGTAACCCTGGGAGGTAGGTGCTCTTATTATTCCCATTTTATGATTGCATAAACTGAGGCATACAGATTTAATTGTTTTTCTTAGGGTCACACAATGAAGTGTCTGAGGATGGATTTGGGCTCAGTTCTAGATTTCAGATCTAGCACTCCATTCGCTAAACTAACTAATAAGATCTTACACTGGCTTCCTTGCTTCTCCTGTTACTAAAATATTCCATCTCTTGGCTCTGGGCATTTTCTCTGACTTTATCTTATGTCTGGAATGTTACCTATCCTTGTTTCCTTCTGGTCCCCAGAAGCGTTTCTCAATCTCCATTAATTCTATTACCTTCCCTCTGTTAATTATTTCCCATTTATCCTACATATATTTTTTGTCTGTCCATAACTATTTGTATGCCCTTGCCTCTATTAGAGGGGCAGGGTCTGTCCTTTGAATTTCTTTGTTTTCTTAGATCTTAGCATTATATGTATAACAACATAGGCACTTAATAAATGTTCATTGACTGACATAGTATGCAGAAATTGTGATTAGGGGGTGGCTAGGTGGATAAAGCACCAGCCTTGGTGTCAGGACTACCTGGGTTCAAATCTGGTCTCAGACACTTAATAATTACCTAGCTGCGTGGCCTTGGGCAAGCCACTTAACCCCATATGCCTTGCCAAAACCTAAAAAAAAAGAAATTGCGATTGGCTAAGTGTATAGAGTCCAGGAGTGAGGAAATAGTAAATAAATGACATTTGCAAAGAAGAATGGCATCACAACACTGAAGGTCTAGCTTAGATTATGACTCAAAAATTTCTTACAATAAATCTACATGATTTTGTGATTTTCTTTATATGTATATGCTTAACAGAATTAGAGTAGGAATGGTTAGATTGTGGAGGGGATCCAGAGTTAAGAATTAGTTTGATGAACTTGTCATAAAATCTGGGTATGAGGCTTTCTAGAGTTGTAGTTCATGAATCATTGAAGCTGCATGTGATGGTATTGACTGAGTGCAATGGCAAATGAAGTCAGGAAGAGGACTTTAACTTGTAGATGACTGGGGAACCTGAGATGACAATGAGTGTGAAGGACAGTTTTATAGGGAGTGAGAGAGTGGGGGGACCTGCCAAGGAAGTGATTGCAATTGCAAGATAGAACTTTGGAGTTTAAAATCTTTGAGGTGGCACAGTTCTGTGTGACTATCAATCAAAGTGTAACCAAAACAGTGTAGAGTTGAAGTGGAATGTAAAGGCGTTTATTGGATCTGATGTGGTTGAGAAACAATGTTATTGGGATGATAAGTGTCATCAATATTTACAGAGGGCCTCTGCAGTGTTAAGGATGTTGAGACCCAGGAAAATAGTAGAAAAGAAAAAATGAACATTTGAAAACCTTTATATCTGTTCCCATCTATGTTAGCCATATTTGGCAAGAGTTCAATAATTTTATAAGACACAACTTTCGAGCATTAGCATTGGCCAAGCCCACAATTTTCAGGAAGTCTGAGAAGGGTTCTCAGAGCTTGGTCCAAAAAGTGATCTCTAAAGATGGATCACAGAAATACCTCAGAGACTACCCTATCACTGGCTGCTAATTCTTGAGCTGAGCTTAGAGGTCAGAAGAGTACTATTTAGGAGAATAATATATTGGAGGAAAAGTTTTGCTGCTGGGAAAGAAGTGATGGATGAAAAATTTTGCTCATTAGTGGAACTATTTAAGTAGCAAAGGTTCTTTCTCTCCCTTTCCTTACGTGACTTTCTACAACTTGAGAGGTGGAAACCTTTTAGAACCCATATCAAAGACTTGACTAAGAAAAATTGTTAAAATTTCAGGCATGAAAATACTACCATTGGGTGAAAGAGTTGCTAACTTTCTAAGGCCAGCAAAGAAACATTTATTTTAAAGGTCCTCATCTCCTCAAGTTTACGGTTTCTGTTTTGGTAAAAGAGGTTCACAGTGTTTCCATATCGAAGTTGATTTTTCACCAGTAGGAAAATGGATCCGAGAATTTTAAATCTGGCGATTGAAGAATATGTGTGGTCCAAGCCATGAGAGGACATGTTATTGCAAAAGCAATATGAAAGTTCAAAAGTCCAGAGTTCTGAGTTTCCCTGGGTACCTTCCTTCTTCCTTTTCCTTAATGCTATGATTTTATAAATGCATCACCACTTTTCCCCACACATGTTGATGTATGTTGTTGGGAGACTGTCTTAAACTTATGAGCAGAATGTATAGTGAGTTTAATCTAGTGTCAGGAAGTCTCAAATACTGCCTTAGGAAACTTACTAAATGTGTGACTCTAGGCAAGGTTTTAACTTCTTTTTTCTCAGTTTCTTCAACTGATATAGGAATATTAAAAGCACATCTCCCAGGGTTGTTGTGAGGATAAAATGAGATAATTTTTTTGAAAAAATGTTTATTAGTGTCTGAAATATATTAGGTACTTTTAAATGCTATCATATGATTATTATTAATTATTTTTGACTTCTATTCTGTTTAACAAATTTTTTTGATTCTTCATATAGTCATGTCAGCTTATTTTTTAAAATACTTGCATCTCAGGAGCTGCAGTTATGAGTAAAAATAAGAGGAAGAGGAATGTCTCCCCAATCAGTGCTGTCCCTAGGATCCTGAGTGTTATAGTGTTATAGTAAGAGAGGATATGAGTCTACCCAACTTGATAGTGTGATTGTAGTATTGGACAAGTAAGCCAACCAAGAGAGAAGAGATGTTGATTAAGGGGTACAAAGAACCATGCCCATATGCTTCACCTGTGTGAATGGTCACCTGTTCCTCACAATGCTGTAACATACATGCAGATTATCCCAGGTTTACATATGAGAAAAGAGAAGCTCAGAGAGTTTAGATGAATTACAATATATATATACATATATATATATATATATAATTATATATGAAGAAGAGGCTAAAATGAAAATATTCACCTTTTCCTTCCTACCTTCAGTTCTGGTTCATTGCTCCATCTTTTGCTCCAAATCATTTTCCTGTCTGTCAGTCCAACATGTGTTCTTTTCCAATTCTTTCAGAGAAAAATGGGAGAAATGTTATTAGGAGACTAAAGTATTAATTAAAAATAGGACTTGTTGGCAGCACCCTCCAGGTTTCATGTAACCATAGTAGAAAAGGTGACTATTTTACTGTGAAATGGTGAGGGAATATTGGGTTTCCCTAAGGTGAACTGCTAGACATTTAATAAATTACTGTTGAATTGAATTTTGGAAGATTACTATTATTCAAAATAATTTGGTTTCTCCCTTCATTCTCTTTCTAAAGGTTGCTACAGATACAGTGTTGCTAAGACAATGTCCATTGCCAATCTTACTGTCGTGTCTGAGTTTGTATTCCTGGGACTCTCTAATTCTTGGTATATCCAGCTTTTCCTCTTTGTTCTGTCCTCTATAATCTATGTGGCAAGCATGTTAGGAAACTTCCTCATTGTGATTACAGTGACTTCTGACCCTCACTTACACTCTCCCATGTACTTCTTTCTGGCCAACCTCTCCTTTATTGACCTGGGAGTTTCCTCAGTCATTTCTCCCAAGATGATATATGACCTTTTCAAAAAGCGCAAAGTCATTTCATTTTCTGGCTGCATCACTCAGATATTCTTTATTCATTTGATTGGTGGTGTTGAGATGGTGCTGCTTATAGCTATGGCTTTTGACAGATATGTTGCCATATGTAAACCTCTCCATTATCTGAATATTATGAGTCCAAGAATGTGCACTGCATTCCTATTGGCTGCTTGGACCATTGGCTTCTTCCATTCAGTACTTCAAGTGGCTTTTATTGTTAATCTACCATTTTGTGGCTCTAATGAATTGGATAGCTTTTACTGTGACCTTCCTCGGTTCATCAAACTTGCCTGTACAAACACATATAAACTGGAATTCATGATCACTGCCAACAGTGGCTTCATTTCCTTGGGCTCCTTCTGCATCTTGATCATCTCCTACATTTTTATCCTAGTCACTGTTCAGAAGCATTCTTCAGGTGGTTCTTCCAAGGCTCTGTCTACTCTTTCAGCTCATATCACTGTTGTGATTTTATTTTTTGGTCCATTGATCTTTATTTACACATGGCCATACCCCACATCACACTTAGATAAGTTTCTTGCAGTTTTTGATGCAGTTCTTACTCCTTTTATGAATCCAGTCATCTACACATTCAGGAACAAAGAGATGAAGACGGCAATGAGGAGATTGTGCAGTCAGATTGGGAGTTTTAGGAAAATCTCTTAAATGACTTTATGACATGAACTTAGAAGAAACAGGGAAGTGTTCCACAACGAGATCATGGGACAGTATTTGAAAAGTTTGAAGTCCTAGAGTGATTTCCACATGTCAATAGTGGTCAACTAGAAACATAGGTATGGAGCTGGGAAAAATGCTGATACTGGCAATTTAAAATTTAGAAGTTAACTAAATAGAGGTCACACTCTAGTGAAGAAGGCCAAAAAGTTAATTGTAAAAACAGGAAAAAAAGACCAGGAGGTAAGAAAATATTTTGGTGAAGTTTCAAAAAAGTGGTGTTCATTATCAGTTTCAAGTACTGTAAGATGAAAGGAGAATTAGGCTTAATTGTTAACCCTTTCTCAAAACCTATTGATTATTATCCTTTCTTGTCTTAGAAGTATTCATTCTTGTAAATTACTATTTGTTTAATAAAAAATAAACATGATTCCTTAACTCTTATTCTTTCGAGTTTGAAGAATGTAAATCTATTTTTGATATTTGAAATATAACTACCGTGTATATTACATATCACATATTGCATGTTGATATTTTTAAAGATCTTATTATTGGTTTTTTATTTCTTATGAAATTATATTTCTGTTTGTCTAATTCTGAGTTTGTGTAGTTTTTGATCTCTCCTCTTGTGCCTCTATGTTGATCTAACTAAAAATATATACTTCCCACTGACCTTTTGAGTTGTCCTTGAAGACCCCTAGTTGAGAGGTCTGGAAACTCCTACAGCTACTATGAACCCAGGTGCCTCCATGGACCCAGGCATCTTGTTGTCTGTTCCTGGAAGACTGGAGCTTGTTCATTCCAGTGCATTGTGGCTGTGGCTGCAATGTGACCCATTTTTGTTAAATAGAGCCTACTGGCAGATCTCGCAAGTTATCTTGTGGCTGGAAAAGTGTTTCACTCCATATTTCTGTGGGTTCTGAGACTCTAGAATATGGTTAAATCATAATTTTCAGTTATTTGGAGTATTCTGGAAGAGAATTTCTGGGAATTCTTGTGCCCACACCACCATCTTGGCTTCAAGCTTGCACCCCCTTCATTTTTTCTAACTAAAGCTCGTTTCCTTCATTGATGAATTGTAATGTATTTTTTACATTATTATCATATAAGGATCCAACTTCATGCAGAGAGTCTTCTTTTCTTTCCCACAGTCATCTTTTCTTCCTGGCCACCTAAGTTCTTTCTTTTTTGTAGCCTGGAAGTGTCACATTGTACTTTTTAAATTTTGAAGCAAATCTTTGAATTGTTAATTATAACAAGATTCTCAATTGTTTTAGTACTCCCCTTATTAACTCAGGTGTTGATTATTTAGAGTTAAAATATTTAGAAATGTCTTTAAAGATCAATTTTTCATAGTTTTCAGACAACATTGGGACACCTCTACATCATCTCTGATAAATGACCATTCAGAATAGAAATGGAAACTTTCAAGATTAAGGAATTCCTACTACCCCTGACATAGCCTATCCTTTTGTATATTTCTAATATTTGGATATAAGGAATTCCTACTGAAATCTATTTTTCTCTAAATTATTTTCAATTAGTCCTGTTTTTGTCTTCTATACCATTATAGAGCTAGCATAATCACTCTTTCATTTAATTATCCTTAAACATTTTTAAGAGAGCTATTTGTGTGCCTTACTCTTTTCTAGGTACTTAATTTCTAGCAAAGAGTTGGCATATAATAAATTCTTATTTATTTATTGATCAAATAACATGCTGGAACTACTTCATCATTTTGTCTCCCTCCTCTAGACCCTTTTGTTAGCTTTCTTTTTTAAGTATAGCATATATGTAGCACTGGTCAAAATTCTCTAGACAAGGTTTGAAAAGCACAGGGTATGCTGAGGCTGATATGTCCATTGATTAGTGATCCATTCCCCTGGTTTCAGGATCAGAGCCTTGGCTTCATATCTCATCCCTTTGGGAACTTTAGGCAAAGTACTATAATCTTTCCTGATTTTAATGATGAGGGGATTGGACTTGATGGCTTCTGAGGCCACTACCATCTCGATGTAATCTCTTTACATTAACTTTTATAGGAATTGCATAATTATATAATGTCTTATTGAACTTCCATTTAACTGAGATTTCCAAGATTTTTTTTCAGATGAATTGCTATTAGGCCAGATTCTTCCCATACTGATGTGGCATAACTGATTAATGGACTCTAAATGCTTCATTTAATATATTTACGATATCACATGGAGGAATTTGAAGAAAATTCTGAATTCAGTCATTTAATAAATATAAAAACCAACCAAGTCATATGCACTTTGTTAGATGCTACCCAAAAATGTAAAAGATAGTTCCTGCTGTCTAGGAGGTCAGAGTCTAATGAGGAAAACATATGCAGATAGTTTTTTTCCAGCATAATATTTACAAGATAAATTAGGGAGAGAGAAGGCACAAGAGAGAAGTCATTAGAATTGGGAGAATGAGAAAGGTTTTCTGAATAATTTAGGATTATAGCAGATATTTAGGAAATTCAAGGAAATTCAAATTCAGTAAGTGGTGATAGATAAGTAGGAAGAATTTCTAGGCATGGGGCATTATCCATGAAAATTCATGGATTTGAGTAATAAAAAAGAGGTCTATGACACTAGATATTTGAATATGTAGGAGAAGAGGTTTTAAGGTGTACTCAAGCTAGTAAGATGAGGGGAACAGATTATGAAGGATTTTGAATAATAAAAAGAGGATTTTACATTTGATTCTGTCACTTATATGGGGTCAATGGAGTTTATTGTATGGGGATGGGAGTGCATAATGATATCATACCTGAGTTTTAGGGGGATCACTTTGACATTGAATGGAGGATAGACTGGAATAGGGAAAGATTTATGGTAGGCATACCAATGAGCAAACAATTATAATAGTCCAAGAAAGAGTTGAAGAGGGTTTTACTAGGGTGGTGGCAGTATTCAAGAAATGTGTGAAGATAAAAAAAACCTTGGCAATAGGATTTGGAGAAAAGTGAGAGAGAGTGAATTGTCAAAAATTTCAGAGCCTGGGGAACTAGTAGGATGGAGCTAACTCTCCACAGTAATAGGGAGAAAGGGAAGGTAAGGTTTAGTTGGAAAGATGTGGATATTAGATATTTCAGTCCACCTATAGGGGAGAGTGTGTGTGCAAATCCAAATGGGGTACAGCAAGTAGGTTACTTTGATTGGAATACAAAGTATTATGAAGAGGTTCAACATTCAATAAGTTTAGAAGTTAGTTGGAACTAGATTGTAAGGGCTGCAAAAATTATTTTAGAGGCAACAAAAATCTAACATTTCTTGAATAGAGAATGATGCAATAAACTCTTAATAACTTATTTTCTTTGTCCTAAGGTTTCTCTCACTTCTACAATGGAAATTGAGAAAAAGTAGAGAGGTTGGAATATGGAGATAAAATTTCAGGAAACAGGAAGACAATGGAAGCTGTAGGATATAAAACTGAAAAGGCAAGTTGGCATAACATTGAAAGTGGGCTTTGTATGCCATACTCAGGATTTTGGACTTTATAGGTTTTTGTTGAGGAGTAGGTTAACATAAGGACAGTCATTATTTAGAGAGATTAATCATACTGAGCTGTGAGGAAACTAGAGATGGGAACATAATTTGGAAGATCATTGTAGAGCTTCCTGAAATATAAGGGGAGAGGAAATAAAATCTTAAACTCTATATTGATGAAAATAGAGAAGTAGGGACAAAATATGAGAGATATTTTTGAGTAGAAATCGACAGAACTTGGTGGCTGCTTTTATTTTAGGAGCAATGTACTGGGAAGTATCAAAGATCATTCAAATTTTCTGTCTGTGTGATGAAGAAAAGAATGGTATTATTAAAACTATCAAACTTATAATACAGAACAAATTTGAAAGAAAAGTTTTTTTTTTAGTTTTTGCAAGGCAATGGGGGTTAAGTGGCTTGTCCAAGGCCACACAGGTAGATAATTATTAAGTGTCTGAGGTTGGATTTGAACTCAGGTACTCCTGAGTCCAGGGCCGGTATTCTATCCACTACGCCTCCTAGCCACTCTGAAAAGGTATTACTATTGAATGTGACATGGGATCAAGAACAGAGAAAGTAGTCAGTGTGACTTTTCCAGAACTAGAGTTGGAAAGATGAATACAATGAGAAAAATATGGTAATTAAGTATTCTGTGGTGCCAAAACAAGGATCACTGAATTGGTTTAGCAAAAAATTCAAGTTGTTAAACAAATGAAACCAAATGTGGGCATTATTTAGAGTGCCGAGCTCTGAATTTTCTTTCCCTTGGAGATATTTAGGTCATGAGTAAGACCTAAGCCTGTATTGAATGAGGCAAAATGTTTCTTTTATTAATTTGTTTGTAAGTGCCAGAGATTTAACACTTTTGTGTGGTTCAAATAAAAAAAATGAGTTGGAAGAAATTATATTTTTCAAATAACCCAAAGCTGGGATGGATATCTAATATAATTGATTGATCAGACTAGGAACTATATAATCACTGAATGACTAGAGGATTGAGTCATATCTAATAGGATGAAATTTAATGGCAATAAATGCAAAATCATAGGAATTTGTTAGAGGCATCCACTTTGCAAAATTAGTTTATATGATGGAGATCTTGTGGTCTTCATAGTCTTTAGACTCAACATAAATCAATAACCAGAAGATGCACACACACAAACACAAAAACACACATGCAAAACCCTAATGTTACTCAGGATTGCATATTAACCAAAGTGAAAGCTGTGATAGTCTTGTATTCCCTTTTGGTCAGATATCATTTCCAGCACTGTGTTCACATCTGGATGTCACAGTTTAGAAAAAATATTGGTACAATAGAGAATCTATAAGATGGCAACTAAGATATTGGGAAGACTTCATATGAGGAGGGATTAAAGGAATTTGGGAGGATTAACATGGAGAAGGTAAGAATTATAGTGAATAGGATAGCTAGCTGTCTTCAAGTAGGGTGTCATATAGATTAAAATTTTCTGATTGTCCTCAGGGGCTACAACTAGGTGGAATAGCTTGTAAACCTATGTTCAATGCAAGGAAGAACTTCTTCATGATTTTAACTGACCAAAAGTTGAGCATCAGGAGATAATACTTTCCCTTTTGGAGTTTCCAAACTTTAACTGGATAACCATTTCCTAGTATTATCATGGGATGGAGTCTCTATTAAGTATTCCCTGAATGAATTAGTCTCAGGTCTTTCCAACTCTGCAGGGCAGGAATGTTTGATGTTTCCACTTCTTATTAGACTATTGCTGTTTTCATGCCTTCTTGTCAGTCAGATATAACGAATTCTTATTTTTTCCTAATCATTAAAAATTATGTAGAGGAAGTAAGGATCAGTTTGACTTGAAGAGGCCTCAATAGCACCTTCTGCAATCTAGATTAAGGCAGTTTACACATACTCTTTTGTTGATTATTTTGAGTGTGTTACAGTGATAACAATGTTGCATGCATTGGAAGCTTTCACAGTAGAGAATATTTTGGGGAGGATTAATTTGACTTTGTCACATTACAAAGTATTATGCTTCATATTAATTCTATTTAGATGTATCTTTGTGGTATGTTGGTAACTCCTTTTTTTAGAAGACCAGAAAGGAGTTGAAAAGTGTCTGGCAAAAGATAGTGTGTCTATTATCTGGGAGTCATATTAAATCAAGAAAGGCTCAATTTCAATATGGTCTTCATCTGATTGCAATAAAAAACTAACAAAAATTTGGGATATTATACCTTTAGACTTAGTAGTCAAAAAGAAGTTCTGATTGATATTCGTGAAAGAAATACCCACATCAACAGTCAGTGGATGTTTTGTAGTATTGATTCATATCCTTCAAGATACTACTAGTCAAATCAAATCCAAAAAGTGTATGTCAGTTAATGTTCAAAGTGCCTTGGGAGCTTTTGAATATATATATAGAAATTTTGGAAGATTTTGTTATTTAATAATAAATACAGCAGAAATTTTATATACTTTATTGTTTAATTAAAGGCAACAAAAAAGAAATACGCAGAAAGGAATCTAGAAAAATGGGTACTTGAATTATAGATTCTCTTAATAAACAAAAACTAAAATATTAAGGTCTTAGAAGGAGTTAAAACAGTTCAAAGAACATCAATCAAAGACTTTAATACAAGTACTTGAGAAACAAAGGATCAATGGACAAGACAGTTTTCATAAAAAACGAGAAAGTGAAAAATTTCTGAACTTTGCTATAAGAAGTCCAACATTAAAAATGCAAGTGGAATCAATACCATATACCATTATATACCAATTATGTACTATTCATAAAGGAAATAACTATAGATATCAGGAGGACAGGAAACTTAGAAAATGGTAGGGTAAGATAAGATCCATGACTATTGACTCTGAACCTTCATAGGTCTTCATGAATTACTGGAATCTTAGGATGTAAGGGTTAGAGAATTCAAATCCAGGTTTCTTCAGGTCCAGTAATTTCTCAACTTCAAATTAGCAAGGCTCTTCACTGGATTTCTCTAAGTTGTAAATCAAACTCCATGTTTTTTATTTTATTTTAAATTTTATTTATTTTTTGGTTATATTTTATTTCTGAATACTCTCCCTCCTTTCCAATTATGTACTAGAGAAGACCACTATTTCTCACACACACACAAATGCACACTCATATATGCAGTTCTATCTATCATCTATCTATCAGTCTATCAATCTTTCTATCTATCTATCTATCTATCTATCTATCTATCTATCTATCTATCTATCTATCTATCTATCTATCTATCTAGCTATCTATCTATCTAGCTATCTAGCTATCTAGCTATCTAGCTATCTATCTATCTAGCTAGCTAGCTATCTAGCTATCTAGCTATCTAGCTATTTAGCTATCTAGCTATCATCTATCTAAGCATACTTTGCAAATTTCCATTTATCAGTTCTTTCTCTGGAGGTAGATAGCATCTTCATTGGTCCTTTTCTGGTTGATTTGAGTATTTATAATATTCAAAATAACTTAAACATTCACAGGTGTTCTTTTATTCTTGGTCAGTCAAACTGTGACCTGGGGAAGACCCCTTGTTTTAAAAGGCCAAGGTCTTTCATCCAAAGCCACCTCTTAGATGATCTGATCGTATATGGTCACTGGATCTAGACGGCTCCAGAGGAGACAGTGAAGTTGGTTACTTTGAATAGCACCCCCTTGCTTAAATCTAATTCAATTACATGTCTTGGCATTACCACTCTGATATCATGGTCCTTTTCTGTAATGAAGGAAAGGTGCATCTAGGTGGCATAGTGAAAAGAGCACCGCCCCTGGAGTCCAGAGAACCTGAGTTCAAATGTGACCTCAGACACTAATTACCCAGCTGTTTGACCTTGGGCAAGTCGATTAACCTCATTGGCTTGCAAAAACCTAAAAAAAAGAATGAAGGACAAAAAAACCCCATTATGTAAGGAACTTCTCTCAGTAGAGGTAAAGTGAAGTTACATTTTGTATTTGAAAATTGATTTTTTTTATCCATGTCTATTGAGTTTTAAGGTCCACTGTTAAAAAATAACCACATTATTTAATACTACCACAGTAAAATGTGAAAGCTCTGAGAAACTCTCGTGAATTATTTCTAATTATATTATTTATTTTTTGATTAATTTTTTTATTTTTTAGATTGCATGTTATGAAAGTTTTTCAATATTCATTCACTTGCATATTTTTCCTCCACTGTCTCTTTCCACACCCTTCTTCTTAGGAGCCAATACTCTGATGAAAGTTGTACACTTGTGTTTAACACAATTACATTATTTCTTATGGAAAAATCATTATCTGCTTGTTGTTTTCATCACTCATCAAGAGTTCCAAAATGAATTAATGGTGAGTACCACTGTATAATTGGTTCAAGATCTATTTTCCTGATTACCCTGCTCTGGAAACCCTTTGGCTCATGTCCTTCAAAAATTGTGGTGCCCAGAACTAGATGTCCTATTCTAGACTCTGTGTGAGGAGGACTGAATATAATGAGCCTGTCAACTTTCCATTCCTTGAAGCTTTGTCCCCTACCCCCCCCAACCCCCACTCCTCTTTCCCTATTTTATTTTTTTACTTAACATTTTATTCTCCCTCAGATACATGTAGAAACAATTTTAGCATTCAATTTTTAAACCTTGAGTTCCAAAGTTTCCAATTCAAGAAGGAAGGCTATATGAGGAGTCATGTAAAACATTTCCATAATAGTCATATTATGAAAGAAAATAAAGAAAAAACCCTCAAGAAAAATACAGTTAAAAATTATGCTTGAATCTGTATTCAGACACCATCTTGTCTCTGCGAATGGGAATAAGTCCTTCAGAGTTGTTTTGTATCAATATATACTGAGATTAGTTCAATCATTTATAGCTGGTTTACTTATAATATTTACCTTATACATAGAATAATTCCATTTGCATCAGTTCATGGAAGTATTTCTAGGATTTTCTGAGTGTATCCTGCTCATTATTTCTTATAGCAGATTAGTGTTCCATCCCAGACATAATACATTCTGTTCTGTCATTCATCAATTGATGGATATCCCTTCAATTTCCAATTTTTTCCACTATAAAAAATGGTTTACAAATATTTTTGTACATATGGGTCTTTTTCTTTTTTTGTTTATCACCTCTTTTAGGATATTAGACCTAGTAGTGGTCAGTAGTCAGGTCTAAAGAGCATGTATATTTATGATAATTTATCAATTGGGAAATGATTCTTATTTTATGAATTTATGAATTCTTATTTTTATGAATTACTACTCTATGTTTGAAAATTGAAGCGTTTTACAGAGAAATTTACTTCAAAATTTTTTCCACAGTATTGCTAATTGTATTTCCCTCTGTTTTATTTCTCCATCTGCTTATTCAATTCTCTCTTCTTTCACATATTACCTTCTTAAAAGTGTTTTGCTTTTTCTTTCCTCTCCCTAGATCTGCCCTCTCTTGTTTCATCCCCACCCCTCTGATCCCCTCCCCCTCCTCCTTTTCTGTAGAATTGATTACATTTCTATACTCATTTAAGTGGGTATGTCATTCCCTCTTTGAACCAATTTTGAGGTGAATAAATTTACTGATTCCCCCAACCTCTTCCTCTTCTCCTTCAGTGCTCTTTTCATTTGAGTTAATTTACTTCATTTTACTTCTCCATTTTTATTTCTCTCAGTATATTCCTCTTTCATCCCTCTGTTTTATTTTAGTTTTTTTTTATACTGTCTCTTCACATTCAGGAATGTAAATGTTTAACCTAATCAAGTCCCTTATTATTTAACTTTCCTCTTTATCTTTTTACGCTTCAATGGGTCTCATATTTGTAGATCAAATTTTCTGTTCAGTTCTGGTCTTTTCATCAAGAAAGTTTAAAAGTCCCCTATTTCATTGAATGTTCATTTTTTCGCATGAAGAGTATGCTTAGTTTTGCTGAGGAGTTCATTCTTGGCTGCAATCCAAGCTCGTTTGACTTCTTGAATATCATATTTCAAATCCTTTCACACTTTAATGTGGAAGCTATTAAATCTTGTATTGCCAGGATTGTGACTCCACAATATTTGAATTGTTTCTTTCTGGCTTCTTTAATGTTTTCTCCTTGACGTGGGAGCTCTGCAATTTGACTATAATAATTCTGGGAATTTTCATTTGGGCATCTTTTTCAGGAGGTGGTGGGTATATTATTTCTTTTAGAATTTTTATTTATTGAAGGAAATAGGATTAAGTGACTTGCTCAAGTCACACAACTAGGCAGTTACTAAGTGTCGGAGGTCAGATTTGAACTCAGGTCCTCCTGACTCCAGTGCTGGTACTCTATCCACTGTGCCAACTAGCTGCCCCTGGATATATTGTTTCAAATTCTATTTTACCCTTTGATTCTAAAATATCAGGGAAGCTTTCTTTGACAATTTCTTTCTTTTTTTTTTGGTCAAGTTATGGGGTTGTCATATGCCTGATGCCAAACAGCTTGTAAGTAAAAAGCATCTGAGGTCAGATATGAATTTAGATCCTTCTTACTCCAGGGACAATGATCTATCTACTGTTGCCTTCTCCTTGATATTTTCTTTAAAGTCTTTATAGACTCTTTTTCTGATCATGGCTTTCAGGTAGTTCAATAATTTTTATGTAATATCTTCTGGATTTATCTTCCAGGACAGTTGTTTTTCCAGTAAGATATTTCATATTTTCTTTGCATTCTTTCTGTTTTGTTCGAATTGTTTCTTGATTTCTCATAATGTGATTAGCTTCCCTTTGCTAAGTTCTCATTTTGAAAGGATTATTTTCTTGTACCTATTTGACCATTTGGTCTAGTTTATTTTCTTCAGTATTTTTTTGTTCTAAAGTTTTGACTCTTTTTTCATGATTATCTTATATCACTCTCTTTTCTCCTTCTCAATATTTCTTCTACCGATCTTACTTGTTTTTCAAACTCCTTTTTGAGATCTTCCAGGGCCTGAGACCAATTCATATTTTCTTGGAGGCTTTGGATTTTGGAACTTTAACTTTGTTATCTCCTTCTGAGTGTCTATTTTGAGCTTCCTTGTTGTGATAGTAACTTTCTACAGTCAAAGTTTCTTTTTCCTTTTACTCATTTCCTTGCCCATTATTTACCTTTAAATTCTGTTAAAATAGAATTGTGCTTTCAGAGTAGAGGGTTCACTATCCCAAGCTTCAGCTGCTTGTGCAGCTGCTTTCAGAGATATTTCTAGTGACTTGTAAGTTTTCAATTCTTCTGAGATGGTATGTTCTAAGGAGAGATTTTTACTACTCTCCAGGCCTATGGTTTGTTCTGTGGGTGTCCTGACCACAAGTACTCTTACTTCTGCCCTGGAAGTAAGAGAAGGGTCTTTGCTCCCTTGGACTGCAAGTTCTTGTGTGCTAGTGCCCTTCCTCACTCTGAGACTGCACCTAGGACTGTGACCTGGATTTGAGTTCAGGCAAAGCAACAGTGTCCTTCAATCTCCCTCTGACCAGTTGTCCAACCCCTTACAATCTGTGCATTTAGAGCACCAGAACAATAAGTGCTGTTGCGTCTCTCAAGGCCTGCATTTGGTTTACCAAAGCCAGATTTGCCATAGTACTGGACTTTGCTCTACTCTTATCCAGCGCCAAAATACCTTTTCTGCTGCTTTTCTAAGTTATTTTTTGGTATCTATGAACTGAGAGGTCTGGAAACCACCATGGTTTCTCAAAGGCCTGCTCCTGGCCACTTAGAAAGTATGAACATCAAATCTATACAGCTACTTTATAGAAATTTATTAAATTCCTAATATCCTCCAGGCATCATCCTGAAGCACTGGAAATACATAGAGGCAAAAAGTCAATCTATT